>NC_091821.1:423795397-424062897 GCF_038994185.2 Dermacentor albipictus
AATTCAACATAGTGTCTTCAGCAATTTTTCATTTTTGTTCTCGCTTGACAAACTGCCACTTGTGGTAGCACAGCTTTTCGGTGCTTCAGAAGTTCAAGTCCAGCTTAACTCAATATTCCTCTTTAAAGTTTCTTCAAAGCAACAGGTGAGATGTTCCACCTTAACCCTGCCTATTTTTTTATCATGTCCTGAAGCATTATGCTCCAATATGCATACTTAAAGGCCTATGCCTGCATTAACATGCTCCATTTAGTACTCGAGCCCAACTTAGAGGGTGTGCCTATTTAGAACTCACTAAACAGGCGAAAGTTACTTACACATTTCATGTTTTCTTGAGCCAAACTGGTCAATAATGAGTATCAGACATTTCTTTAAAAAAAGCCTGGCATGTAAGTTTGCATCTGCATTCTAAGTTTGCATGTCTAATCTAGCCAATATTACGGTACTAATTAACTGTTCATTCCACACTACTGCAGCTGCTTTCATATGGGGGCAAAATATAAAAACATTTATGCATTGACATTTCGCTCATATTAAATAATTACATGCAATCCAACTTAATCCACAGAGCCCACAACAGCCTTTCTCTTTGTCGCAGTGAAACCGTGGCTTTAATAACTGAATGCTGGAGTTTTACATGCCAAAACCACCATTTGATTATGAAACATGCTGTAGCAGGAGACACCACATTAATTCTTACCATACAGAGTTCTTTAACATGGAGCTACGTCCAAGTACACAATCATTTTTGCATATCGGAAAGCGGACACCGTGGCCGGGATTGAAGCTGTGACCTTGAGCTCAGCAACGCCATAGCAACTCATAGCCACTAATTTACTGTGGCAGATTGAGATGTAAGCACCCATAAATTGTTAATTAGCAGTACCATCTAAGTTTAACACACACTGCACATAGCATATAACAATTAACAAATAAACATCAATGAATTTTTGTTACCAGAGACAACAGATTGCAGTAAGTAGGCAAGGGAGTAGGTAAAGCCAGCATTTATACGTAATCTAGCTGTTTTGGAAGCCTAGCTGTTAGGTAGTGGACAGAAATAAAATGGACCATCATATTTTTGTAGTATTTTCAATTATTTTACCTTTCAGTCTGCTCATGCTAGCTGCTGTAAATTACAGCGCACACCGGTGTTGGAGATACAAGAAACGCACCGTCATATGATCGCAAAGGGACACAATGTGTTTCAGTGGCTGCCGGGTCACTGCAGTATCTCCGGCAACGACCTCGCCAACAAAGCTGCTAGGAAAACAAATGAAGGATCAAACCTCGTTTCTGTACCTTTATCGAGGACTGAGGCAGCCCAACACTTAAGCAATCTAGCGCACCATATCACATTGGAGAAGTGGCACACCCCTGAATTTGCGCAGCATAGATTGCATTCTCTCGACCAATCTTTGTAACAGTGGCCGTTATCTGGGCTTCCCCGAAGTGAAGAAACAATGCTGTGCTGTTTACGCTTGTGCGTTGCATTCACCAATGCATACATGTGTTTAATTGGAATGGTTGATAGTGCCATGTGCAATGCCTGCAGTGTTAAGGAGAACATCTACTGTGCTACTGCCCAACTTTTTAAGATGAAAGACATGACCTCTACGCAGCTCTAAATCAGTAAGATAGAAAACCGTTAACCTTGAATGAGATCTTCGGACCATGGCATCACATATCGCAGATACAAAAGATCGTAAGAGTGCTGCTGCGGTTTTTGTAAGCTACTGGATTGAGTGACCGTCTGTGATCCAGACTGAGTGACCGTCAGTCATATAGAGCAGAAAACTGTTACCACATCAGTGATATCTACAGTGGACTTTCTCTTCTCTTAATATTTCCCTCCCCTTTTTCCTTCCCCCAGTGTAGGGTAGTCAACCGTGCTCACTCCTAGTTAACCTCCCTGCCTTTTATTTATCATTCTCTCTCTCTCTCTCTCAGTGCACACCAAGACAAGGACAGGAAACGACGAAGTCATTTCCTGTCCACGTCCTGGTGTACCCTGAAATTCACAGTAACATGGAACACCAGCTAGCCCGATCTAAACTTTTCTCTCTCTTGTTGTTGCTCATGCTAGAACAGCTATATGAACCTCCATGCATTTGGATTGACAATATTGTTACTCTTACACTATATGACACTACAAATGTGAATTAACTATGAACTAATCATACACTACTGCAGAAGTTCATTCCTCAAAAGCAAAGTTTGAGCTCTCTTATCACCACAATAGCAATATGTTACCCAGACATTAAAACCATGGGTCTGCCCTAAGAGAAAAGTTTTAATACGCTGTTGTACCCCGACAACTATAACAATAATAATACAGTAGATTTCCATTGATTCAACTCTAGTCAATTCAATCCTCACTGAAGGTCTTGGACAGCACCCATTCAGTTCTATGGACTCAAACTTTCACTATTTCGATCCTAAAGTCAGCCTTCGCTGGATAATTCAAACTTGATCAGCGAGCATGCACGCACCTGACCTCTATAATAATCCAAATAGCCAACCCTTTAGTGACAGGGTCCCTCTTGATGGAGCTTAGGGGGCAGTGAATGCATTGAACACAAGTCATCTCCCATCGAAAACACCTATTTTCGGCCTGCCATAGGAAGACTTTCAAGCAACAGTGGAAGCTCACGATGTCTTATCACGGTATTTTCCCCATTAAAACGAGTCTTTTTTTCTTTTTTTTTCTAATAAAATTGAATAAATGCCTGCCTATAATGGCATTTGTATGCTATGCCACATGACACAGCTGTATTGCGCGAAGCTGACTTAAAAACCGTGCAGCAAAGCTTACCTTAGGAAGCCAACCGCCACTGTGCAACACATTTTAGACCCTTGCCAATTTTTCTTGCTAAAAAGTGGGGTTTGCAATAGATTTCGACTCTGCTTGGAAGCTTTAATGTTATCTCTACATTTTTTTTCTACTTTAATCATATAGAAAGCGAGCGCGCGCTTGATTCAGGAGCGTGTTAGAATAGTGCCAATCAGTAGTGTGTTTTGAAGTTTTCTTTTTTTTCTGCATCTTGTTTAATTCGACCCACCGGATAATTTGGTCTATAATCCTATTTATGTCCCCAGCAGGATGGAGGCCTATCTCAGCGACCTCCAGTTACCTCTGTCTAGCGCCAGCTGACACCACCTTATTATTCGTAATTCCAAAGCGTGACCAGCTTCTTAGCTTCATCGACAACATTGATGCGCACATTATCATTCTAACTGAAACCTGGCTAACTGAAGATATCCTCGATAACGAAGTCCTTCCCGCTAATCTTAACTTCACCATGTACCGTCACGATCGCAGCAACCGTAGAGGGAGCGGTGTTCTAATAGCTGTAAGAAATACATTGTCATCATCCTTAGTATACCAAGACGACGTACTCGAATTATCATGGGTTTGTGTTCATACCTCATCTGTGAAAGCTATAATTGGCATTTGTTACCAGCCACCCGATTGTGGGACATTTTTCATCAACTCACTCTACCGTAGTTTAGCGTATATCAGGGATAACTTCCCCAAATCACCTCTTTTTCTATTTGGCGATTTTAATTTCCCCCAGATTAACTGGCCTCTACTTAGCGTACCTGGTAAATCACAGTCCAGTGAGCCCAAGCAATTCCTCGATCTAACCCTTGATTTCAGTCTCCATCAAGCCATAACACTTCCGACGAGAGGGAATAACACCCTTGATCTCTTGCTGACGTGCAGTCCTGAAGACATTAAAGGTGTAACGGCTCTTCCTGGAGTAAGTGACCATGCACTTCTACACATTTCCATATCACTACTGCTGAAAGTTAGATCAACTGCTGAAAAGATAATCTTCAATTACAATAAAGTGAACTTCAATGCCATCAACGTGGAACTTACACGGTTTTATAAGCATTTCCGCGAGTCTTATCTTTCCAGAACAGTTAACCATAACTGGGAATTATACAAAACAGCAATGATAAACCTCAGAAACAAATACATTCCAAAAATAAATATTAGGTCCGATCATAGCAATGAGTGGTTTACCGTAAGCCTGAAACGTCTCCTAAACAAGAAAAAGCGCCTTTATCGATCAGCAAAGAAATCTAACTCCCCTACAACATGGGACCAATATCATCAATGTACAAAAACGTACATTGAAAACTTAGCTTCTGCAAAAAATAAATTCTTTTCCATCGATCTACATAGAATCCTACAGTCGAATCCCAACAAATTCTGGCGCATTCTATCCCCTAGGTCTCGCCCGAACCAAACAGCGCTTATGGGAACTAATGGAGAACCAGTCGAACCAGATCAGTGTGCCAGCGTTTTGAACCGCTATTTCGTCTCGGTGTTTTCTCCTGTAAGCAACTCTACCGCCATAACTTCACCAGAATCCTCATCAGTGGCGATGCCTATGATCCAGGTTGATACTAACGGCATCAGCAACCTTATTGCTTATCTAAAACTGTCGTCGTCAGCAGGCTGTGATCATATCAATAGTAAACTACTAAAAAACATATCAACGACTTCGGCTCAGATACTACAACTGATCTTTACCCAGTCTTTACAATCCGAGGAAGTTCCGGATGATTGGAAAATTGCCCAAATCATCCCAGTCTTTAAATCCGGTGACCGCAAATTAGCCTCTAATTACCGTCCTATTTACCTAACCAGTGTGCCATCAAAATTACTCGAACACATTATATCCACAAACCTAATGACACATCTTGAATCTAACAACTTTTTTTATTCGCACCAGCATGGTTTTAGGAAACACCTTTCATGTGAAACCCAGCTTGCAGAGTTCATACACGATTTGCTCAAATCCATGGATGCCAACCTCCAAATAGATGCTATATTCCTCGATTACCCCAAAGCATTTGATCGGGTCCCACACAATCATTTACTACAAAAACTTTCATCACTAGGAATACCCATCAATCTAATCCGTTGGATCGAAAATTTTCTTTCAGGGCGCAAGCAGTTCACTTCTACAAATGATAGCCACTCTCCTCTTTCCAATGTAACATAGGGAGTCCCTCAGGGCCCCGGCCTGTCACCACTACTATTCCTAATTTACATTAATGACCTCCCTTGCAATATAAAATCGGAATTACGGCTTTTTGCCGATGATTGCGTCATATACAGAGTGATAGGGGAACCAGCGATTCATCTTTTCTTCAGTCCGATCTTGACATTGTCTCCTCTTGGTGCGATAAATTCCTCCTCTCCTTAAACATTAACAACTGCAAATCCATGTCTCTCACCAGAAAACGCACCGTGAATCTGCACCAATACAGTATTGGCTCATTTTCCATTGATTCCGCATTATCCTATAGATATCTTGGCCTCCATCTAACACCATCGCTATCATGGGTAACTCACGTTCAAAACATCTACGCTGCAGCCTCTCGCACACTCGGATAGCTGCAACATAACTTGAAGGCCGCATCTCCCGACATAAAAAAACTAGCATATATAACATTCATTCGCCCAAAACTAGAATATGCCTCGTCCATTTGGGACCCATCACAAGCGTACCTCACCGCTGACCTTGAAGACGTGCAGAATCGCGCCGTCCGATTTCTATCATCATGCTATTCAAGAAAAACCAGTATTACCACGCTGAAACACTCCCTGGCCATCCCATCACTCGAGTCACGCCGCATTATATCTCGCCTCTGTCTTCTTTATCATTTCTACTATCACCCACACACGAAACACGAAAAGCTGCAACCCCCGCACAGGACGTCTAGCCGCCTAAGCCATGACCATAGCATCGCACGCATCAATTGTCGCACCTTAGCTCTGAAGTCATCATTTTTTCCGGATGCTATAGCACTATGGAATGGCTTGCCAAATACCATCGCATCATGCACTAACCGCAAATCATTCCGGGATAAACTAAATGACCATTTTTCATGAGGGCAAAAGGTTCCTGTCATATTCAATTCGGCACTCTGAACAGCTAATTATTTTTTATTTTTACTTGTTTTTCATGTGATGCCTTTTTCACCGTATTTTTCTCGTGTATTAATTGAGTGTTTCATATATATATCTATGTTTTTTTTTTCTCGTGCTTCAATCCCGTGAATTTTACTTTGCATTGTATACGCGTGACAAGAACATTTCACTGTTACATACTCTTTTTTTTTGTTATTGTTCTCTTTTGTCAATTTATTCTTTCTCTTTGACCTTGATTTTGCTCCCCCCCTTATGTAATGCCTTCGGGCCTTTAAGGGAAAAAATAAATGAAATGAAATGAAATGCCTGCAAATTTCCTAATTTCATCACACTACAAATCGAACCCCTCAGTTCCCCTTCTCACATTTATTCACTGCGAGGGTCTCGAATCTGGCAACCTTGATGTCATTGGGTAGCATGTGATGGTTTATTAGCCACGTGCCTGCTCTGCTAAGATCACATGTTACACGACACCGTCGGGCAAAAGAGGATGTCCCACATCCGCCCGCCTTCACTCTGAGTGGCGCAGGCTAACACTCCTAGGGCTATATTTAGTACACATATATACTCAAGTTAGTGGACGAACTGACAGCCGTCGCCGTAGGACAATTGGTAGTGCAATGCACACGTAACATGGAGGTTGTGGCTTCGGCTCCCACTCGCTATAGGTTATCTTTTTTATCCAATTTCGTTTCCCTTTTCATAATTTTCTACGTTACAATGTAAACCACAGTTAATTTCCCCGATGCTTTCCTTGGCTTCATTGTCTGTTGACATTATGTGGCCATACCTAGTTCTCTGTCATCTCAGACATTTTCTTGCTCATGGCACACCGACAACCATTTGAAGGCTTAATGCTTCCAATCTCACATTTCCATGAAGTATTAGCACGCAGTCAGGAATGCATTGTATTTCATTAACATTGTACATTAACGTAACATAATTTCATTAATACATTATTGCACTGCGCTAATGTAATTGTGATTTCCTTTAATATTTTGTGCACACAGTTGTAGAAATGCCATAGGGAGTGCCAATTGCAATGATTCATAGCTAGCACAGGCACAGTTGCTATAGGAAGGATGAGCTGAAAACAGATATATCTAGTGAACTGGGAAGCACACCCGATCTCTCTTCAGCTCCAGATTCTCAGGGATGTCCCTCTTGTTGAAGAAGGCCACCTTGCGCAAATATTTGACTGCATCCTCATTCCGGCCCCGTGTCAGCAGCCAGCTAGCAGATTCTGGCACAAACCTGCACAAGCAAAGGACTTAAGCTTGAAGTTCACAGGATGTAAAAATACCAATAAAAGCAAAGCCAAACTGTACATGAAAACACAACACAAAGCCATGACTTGTACACTACCAATGATGTTCAAGTCATACAGTTCCAGAAGGTTATTGTGAAAGCTATCAAACATCACATAGAACAATGTGACTGACTATGCACTTACCAAACCATGCTAAAAAGTATTTTCTGCCACAAGAGTGACCCACTTTCCTCTCTGTGCAACATTACAATGAAGTGCACACAACTGGTTGGAAATTATGCATTCATGAAGGGATGAATGAAAGGTGATAGACAAGGAAAGATGCAGACACAATAAAAGCACAAGGAGGTTCAAGCACTGTCATTACAGAACCGTATACCATATTTGGGTGTTTGAAAGTGCATGGACAGTGCTATGAAGGTGGTGAAAAACAGCTTTAAAGGCAAGCTGCAACGTAATTTTGGACTGCATAAAAAGCCAAGTTTAAGATAATGTTGAGACAGAGGAGTGTCCATGCAAAATTTGATGTTTGAGATATGAGTGAAAGCATCCCAATAAGGCTACAAAAATTTACCATTTTTGATACTGAAAAAAAATATTCATTGACGATTACGATACTTCCCAATGTGAAATTTGAGTGCAGCTCCTTTCACGATATACAGGCTGGTGCGGACAATCTGTCTCAAGCGGCACATTGCAAACGGAGCAAAATGTGGTGCGACTGCCTCGGTAGTCGGGAGATCGTGAGAGCTGGAGTGTGGGTGACATGTGGGCATGATTCACAACAGCTGCCACAGACAGACCTCCACTCACACAGCGCTTGAGCTACACTCACGCAGCGCTCCACAGACGGCACGCACTACTCTGGTTCCATCTCGTAGCCATCATTACCGCAAAGCCCGTCTTGCACGGCACCACACCTTTCTTCTCACACTTTCGCCATACCATCCTCCGCTTTCTGCCTCATGGTTCTGCTGCACCCTCACTCTCCGCTTTCTTCCTTGCGTTCTCTTCGCTATCGCCATCTTTCATATTCCACTGCGCCCCGCATTCGCTTTCATGCTTCGCTGTGTTCGTTTGCTCGGTTATGAGGGACAACACCAATTCTCGCCACAGGAACAGGCGCCTAAAATCTGCACCCTAAAACCCCGCCTTTACCGCTCACCAGAATTGCTTGCACATGACCTAGAGTGTGGCTTCTCGGCATGACCTCCGAAACTGCACTGGCACCACCCTTGCAATCTCTGAGGCCACGCTGCTGTAAAGTGCAAATGCCGCAGCCTCCTTGGGGTGCCGCGATGAGACCTCTCGCTGCAGAAACATTCGGAACTACCACGTGCTCTGATTGGTCTCTGTGGTTTTCAAGGCATGGCAATGTGAGCCAGCCTGAGCGCCTGGTGCCCACAGCGTGCTGAACAATCTCAGACACAGAGTGCTGGTATTTAAGAGGAAGCTTTAGCTTGGGCCCAACTCCATCGCGGCTTATTCAAATACAAGTAAAACGCAATAACACTTTTCTGAGATAACCCCTGGACCGATTCAAATGAAATTTGTCGCATTTGAGAGAGAAAGTTAAATTCTAGCGACTGTTGGAAGTGGAATTTCGATTTAGGGCCTGAATATTATTAAAAGAGTTTTCAAAACATTGAAAGCTAAAAGAAATAGAAGCACTAAGTTTACAAATTAATAGCTCTACTTTAAGAACAGATGTGGTTGCTCTGTAAACGGCATCCATTAGGTCATTCAAAGCAGACAAATTTCTTATGTCAATTGATATCTTTCGTGAATTTGTTACGTTGTGTACAAGGGTTCTGCAAAAGCTGCATTTCCATATTACATTTTTTTTAGGATTTATGTGTAACATATCAATTTTGTTCGATTTATATGTACTATTACATGCAATTCACAGAATTGTGATATCATTTTTCATTGCTGAGTTACCAGAGTTCTAAACTTGGTCGTTTCGTTTTCTCAAAATTTCTTATTTTTGCCAATTTTTAATAAAGAATTGACAACCTAAATAAAAAATTCGAATCTAACAATCACTAGAGTTTAAGCTTTTGTTTTAAATGCAATAGACCTCATCAAATTTGGTGTAGTGGTTGCCAAGAAAAACAAATTCTCGTTTCACATATATTTAGATAGGAGCACCCGAGCTAAAGCTTCTTAAGTGATAACACCACCAGGTGCAAGAATCATCTACTTAGGTGCTGTTTAAAGGCTATTAAAAAAAAAATCTGCTCATTTATTTAGTTATTTATTTATGTACTCAATTTAGCCTTCAAAGCCCTTCAGGTTTTAAGAGAAGATGACAATCACGCAGCTAATGTGGAACCTTAAAGGGGCCTGAACCACTTTTTATCGAAGTGGACAAAGGCACTTGAAGTGAAAATAGGCTGTTTCAGAAATACTTTGCCGCAAAAAGTACTTCAATGCATTCAGCAGAAGTGGAATTATTGGCAATCAAGTACAGCCTCCTCTGTGCTCCAGTTCCTTCTTCAATGCCTTGCACGGCAAAAGCTATGGCGCAGAGGGGCATGCCCACAATGCTCCCCTTCTAAAATCATGGTGCGTAGTTCAAATTTAATTTTTGAATGTTAACACAGACGCCACGGCTTCCGCCTTTGGTGCCTACGATGCACTAAACATAAGCCAAACGCGATTGTCCTCCACAAGCCGCTGTGCACTTAACCAGTGGACTCATGGCGGCGCCCTGCGGCAGCCGCAATATCTACGCCATGTAGCCAACTGCAGCTTGATGTCAGCTATCGGCCAATAGCAGCCGTCTAAGGGAATGACGAAACAGTGCATCCGATGACAAAATAGTGCGTCTAGAAGAGAGTAAGGACGGGGCCATCTGTTGAAAAGAGAGCATTTGAGAGAAAGGTGACTTCGCAATCCACTTGTGAGCTCTATGCACCACGTACAACAGCAAAACTTGGCTGAGATGTTCACAGCAGCATATGCTAATCACGAGCTACATTATTTTACCAAGCCCGAGACGTGGTTCAGGGCCCCTTTAATGGGGTTACCACGTAACTAGGGTCACACAATGAAATTTAGTACACAGTGCAGGTATATATCACATGATCTTGTCTGATTTTATCATAAAGGAGTAAATAAGATGGTTTAAACTGACAGGGCAGCTTACAGTTGGCCCTGATGGTTCTGAAGTACATCCAAAACATTTTTATGAAACTTTGAAGCCCTACTTGGCAGCACAACATAGAAGAAAGGATACTCGTATGTACCTCATGAAGACGACAACCAGCAGCAATGGCATGCTTGTACAGACAGACAGATAGGTCCAGTTCTGAATGCCATAGGCCAACCATGGACACAGCATAGAGAAGATGATGTATGACAGTGCCCACAACACTATGGGTAATGTTCTCCAGCGAGGTCCTATGTATTCAAGGCCTGCAAGATAACCAGAAAAACAAACTTATAATGTGTGTTATCTATAACTACCTTCACATTTCATTATGCCAATCCCATTTCTGTACATAGGATGCCTGCTGATGACTTGCTGGTTGCCTACTTATACAACATAGATGGAAAAAAGTGTTTAGTACTTTCATATCAGCTTAGATGATGCTAACTTCCCTCACTCTGACTGTGTAAAGAATTTGGAAATACACAGAGATTATTCTTTTATATTTGTAAAAGAAGGCAATTGGGTTATACAAGATTTTCCAATATGCTGACTGACATAGTTTATAGCGTCCCGAAACAAAACTGGGGCTATGATACAGACCGTAGCGGAAGGTGCTCGATTAATTTTGACTACAAGTTTATTTAAAGTGCACCAAAGTCCAAGTACACGAGCATCTTTGCGTCCTGCTCACATCATATGCAGCCACTGTTACCAACAATCAAACCCACAACCTCACACTCAGCAGTACAATGTCACAGTCACTGAGCAACCATGGCAAGTGGCAACTACTCATGTAAGAGTTATACCCCAGATCTCAAACAAAATATGTGCTTTTAATAAATGTTTACTTACATCAAAAGGTGGCCACAGAGCTAAAAGGCAAGTACAGTAAAAGCATGTAAACCAATACACACACACAAAAAAAATTTCGCAAAGCTTGTGTAGACAACCTCTTTAATATGTTAGTAGAAATTTCAATGAAACTCTTTAATTTAATCTTCAAATAATACAAGACCAAATATGCTCATCCCAACAAAGTAATATAAATGGAGAATGGCTACACGTGCCACATACCGCCTTCCTATATCTGTGAGCATTAAGAATTTCTAGGCATCACCTTTTCAAATGTACCAGCATTCTTTGAGCAGAAGAATATAATTACTGTAATAGCCAAACAGCAAATTCCTACCGGTTATGTGCACCCAATTAAAATTTCAACACACGTGCTCTGCAGGAGAAAACTAACTCCCCCCCCACAAAAGAAAGATGTGTAAATCAAAATTATTGATCAATTTTTGTTTATGTTAGATATGTCCCATTTGTGCTTCATTTGCCTAGAATAGTACACACTTGCGCCACATGGTAAGCTTCCATAGTTCTGTCAAGGTAAAAGGAAACATCCTTCTGCCCACTTGAAATTCACTCACAATAAATGAAAACTGAGTGAGTGAATAAGTGAGTTGCCGAGTCCAATCAGGCCAGTGCCCCAGATCTTTTCTGGCCGAAGATAGATGCTTTAAGCAGTGCCGCAAGGAAAATTATGAGGAAACGTTAGGAGCAGTTACTCACTAAGCACATAAGGATCTTCTGAAAGTGGAATGATGCACATTCCCACAAGAAAGCGCAGAATGGTGAAGCCAACCAGGTTTGTCACAAAAGATGACGCCAAGCCGGCCAGCCATGCCAGGGCATAGCTTAGAACTATTGATGGCTTTCGGCCATACCTGCAAAGGCAGCCAGATTACACAGCAGCTGGCGCAATCACAATAGCTCTGCACTCAACATCCTCATCTACCATTTTCAAAACAACTTCAGCATCAAAGTACACAATCCTCTTTTAACTAGCTGTTCCGAAGGCTACATTACGATAACTGTGACTACTGATTTTTGACTTGGCTGCTTATATATATCTGGGGCCTACAAATTCACGAATTTGTTTTCCTAACTTGTTTGTCTAAAATTATGTCCTTGTACAAACCAGCATCAATACTACACACTCTTTCAACTTGCAGAACTGTTTTGGACACTCTTTAAGACTTCAAACATAATAAATGCATTCTGACAAAACATAATATGGCATATATCATTCAGTTGGCATGATTACAGCTAGCGAATAGGACAAGATATTGTGCGCGCATTATGTGGAAATCTAGCAGATAATAATAAATGCATCAAGAAAGCATAACTATGTGTAAATGTAAGCTGTAGAAGGGAAAAGCAGAATGTAAATGAATGACACTAACCTGTCTGCAATGAAGCCAAAAAATACTGAACCTATGCTGGTTCCAGCGTAGAAAAAGGTTTGTATGTAATATGACAGATGACTTTGGTCGCACACCATATTCAGCTAAGGAAGAAACCAGAAGAAAGATTCCATAAGTTTTTTTTTTTTATGGATGCAGGTTAACGTTGATGAGAGGCTTTGTGACCTAATCACCATTTCTTATAACAATACAACCAGGTGAGCTAGTTGAGACATACTTATGAGCAAAGTCCAAATAAACAGGCAGCGGATGAGGTGAATCAAAATGCTGTGCTGACTGCTAACTGGAAAGTTGAATTACATGGGATGCAGCACATGTACAGATATAGGAAACGAAAGAGGAAAGCCACCTGGATTGACAACCCATGTACTGATAATCCAAACTGAATTCTAAAAACACTCTGCCACATTCTTTCTGGGCATACTAAACTAGTAGTATTTCCTAGGCTTTGGAACACTGAAGAAAGCCATAATTTGGTCTTGACCTTATAAAGCATTTCCAAGCCTGAAGACTTAGTAGGTGCAGCAAGTGGTCGCTCCAAGTGATCACAACATTATGAGCAACCTGGCGGTCACTTTTGCAACAGTTCCAACACAGGCAAGCAGTATTTTGGAACGTAGTCGGCACATCGAAAACGATGTGATTTCTTGCACTTATATTTTTCTCAGGCTCAAAAAGCTGCTCAATGAGCCTACATATTGCTTTGGTCTTTGCCTGCAAGAACAAACTCTGCTCGCTGTGAGATGAATAACATAGGTCTTCCAAGCAAGGCCTGCAATGAGGGTTACATACAACAGTACCCACTTTGCAAGCATGGTTGTGTTCCCAAAGTCATTATTTCTTAAAGTCAGATCAACATTCGGAAGAAAGAGTGTTATGCCAGTGACTACTATGAAGGCTGTGTTACATGTAGATGTGCCATTTTTTTCAGAGCAAGAGCACACTACAGCATTATTCTGACAAGAAGCCAGTGAAATCTTTGACACTCTTGCCATTCACTGCAACAAGTTGTCTTGCATAACCCTATTGTCAGTATCTCCGCTTGAAGAAGAAAGTTGCAAATATCCCAAATAAGTAGAGCAGCAGTCTAGCCACGTGCAATCTCCAGGCTGCATTTTTTCCTTGTTTTAATTTGCTTCCACTTTCTTTTCTCGAGTATGTACAAACATTAAGAGGCCTGACTGTTGGGCTTATTGGTCATACGTTCTGACTGTGCTAATTTAGCCCAAAGTGACACACTTACACAATGAGGCGATGGGGCGCATTTGCATCAAATAGTGCATATATCAGTGGGTGGTGCTCATCCCTATCTGCTTTTTAAAGTGAAAGCTTTACTGACCTCATCGAGCCGAGTTTTGCCGTCATCATCAATTTGACCTTCATTTAACCGCAGCTGCGCCATAGCCTTGGCAATGCATCCCGTCACTCGCCGCGCTGAGCTCTGCTGCCGCCGCAGTTGCCGGCTTGGCGCATGCGCTCTCCTCAGCTGGGTCGCCACCTGACCACGTGACTCACCACATGCCTGGCTAAAAGGAGCGTCACGCTCACCTAGCGAGTGCGAGCTTGGCCATGGATGAGAGCGAGGCTGGGCCGTCTTCTCTGAGCATTGTGCGAGAGCAGGAGGATTTGAGCCGTCATCGCCAAATGGCATCACACCACCCCGCGAGCTGCTTCACTGGAGAGGGTCCAGAATGTAACAGGCGTCGCACCGTCAAGATCAATGTAGTGACCGCGTTTTTGCCCTGTCTGCTTGTGCTTTGACACTTCCACATGTTCGCAGCGTTTCTTTGCATGTCTAGCACTTGCGCTTTTCCTGTGGCACAACAGGCATCGTACCGTTGAATGACATGTGTCTACCCAAGCCTAATCACAGTAATGTTTAGCCACCGACATAGGCACAGCCGTCATACCTGGCTTAACGATGATTGTATACCTAAGTATAATAATTACAGCTAAACCAAAGGTTAACCAAATGAAACCAAGAGTTAGCCAGGCTAAACCAAGCTTTTGCTATGCATATCAAGGGTTAGCTGAGCTAACTCATTGCCAAATTTTCTGTGTGTCTGCCCACCAATTTGTGCTAAGTTACCATAGTCAAAACATATGAGCACTTTACTAGGTAGCAAGGGCCAAGTCCTGTGCATTCTCATCATTGGTGAAAATACTTGACCTGTTACCTCTTAAAATATTAACCCTGATTCTTTTCTTGCTATCACTACCTAAACTGAGGTATAGAACTTAATTACAACAACAAAACACACATACACACACTTTCAAACGTTAATAAGTAGCACCAGGCTAGAAAGATAATAAAGCTTACTACACTGCAGCCAATGGAATTGATACCTGCCAAACTCAACAATAAATAACAGATGCAACAGTTTAAGCTTTGCATTTTCAAAAGAAAACCAGGATGAAAATCTTACAGCCATGAATTCTTACCTCCGTAGCGATCGTTGGATAGAGGTTGCCAAAATTGTAGTCCCAGCCATTTTGGCAGCCCACCACATCCCATGAAGCATTCGCCTCCACAGTGCCAGCCTCAATAAGAGATGTTAAGTTCACATCGTACATACGACACTGGCTGAGCGTTCCCTTGCCTTCCTCATCAGGAGGCAAGGCCAGAGTCCTCAGAAAAGCGGACGTGAGATTGGATGCATTTAGCAGAGCTTGGGGAACCTCAGTGAGATGGCACGAATAATGCTCGGGGATGAGGATGATGAAGTACTGGGTGAAGTAGACAAGCGCGCAAAGAGCGCCGGAAGGAACCACCAGCAACAGCACCAGCAGCTTCTGATAGGTGCCAAAGTCGCCTGCCCCAGATAGCGCAGAGTTAAAATCCATCTGCAAGAGATTGATTTGCCAAGGGAGGCAGCATGTCACAGGTGTGCTGCATGACGATATTGATAAAATTATTAAAGAAGGTAAAAACACATTTACAGAGAATACTTGCAGATGAAGGGCAGACGAGTTGTGGCCAAAATAATGAATGGACTGCTCAAGTCAGAGAGCACCATTTTGCAGTTATGTCGTCATTAAGCAAGGTCAAGAAACATAAATGAAAAGCCACTATTCAGCAGCTTTAAAATGTCTGAAGCCCCTCACAGACAACAAAGGTAAGGTCAGCAACAACTCTCTGCTAGACATTAAAATATAAAAAAATAGATATAATAGATAAAACATATAAATAATAGAATACATAATATATAGAATACGAAAAAGAAATAGCCTTCAATCAGTATGTTCAGCGAGTATCATCCATTATAATTTCACTAAGCTAAGAGTTTTTGAAAGGTATGTGCTGCTTACTATTCCATATGACTGTCGCAGCCATGATCTATTTCTGCAACTGGATGTAGTAGCTACATATATCTGGCTTGTACAAGCATAAGCTAAGTGTATCATAAGAGGCCAACAAACAAAGACACCAAGGACAGCATAGGAGAAATTACTTGTACTTACTAATTGAATTAAAGAAATGAAAAATTATCAAATCAAAAGAGCATCGCAAGCGTAATGCGAAGATGTGGGATCGTTCCCCACCTGCGGCAAGTTGTTTTTTCATCCACTTTTATTGCCATTAACTTTTCATTTCGTTAATTCAATTAGTGAGCACAAGTAATTTCCCCTATGTTGTCCTTGGTGTCTTTGTTTGTTGGCCTCTTATGATATGATTAATAAAAATTGGGCCCCTCGGTTAACCCCCTTTCTTCTCATTCATAAGCTAAGCATGGCAGTCAAGAAAAGAGTTTAACTGCAGATTCATAAGCAAACTAGCTGTATGCCACAAAGAAAGTGGTTGCTGCCAGAAAAGATTATTCCAGATCACAGTCGCAAGCTCTTGCACCTTTTCTGAACAATGCAACCGACGAGGGATAATAATTATGTCATGTAAGCCACTAAACCTTCAATTACTTTTTCTGTACATATTGTTGTTTCTGTTTAAGTACGGTCAAAGCCCTGCAGTTGTTTTTATGTTCTCTTGCTGGATCTGTCTGTCACATATTACAGCATTATGTATTTACTTTTTCCTACATGTCAAGTTGAGCTTTTACCTCTGCTCTCTTGCATTCAAGCAGCTTTTGATTGACAGCCTTCTACAAAGGGGTTTGTGGGCGTCTTGCCAAGACTCTCGAAGGGAGGGACAGCTTTTACTCCTGGCCACCTCTATCTTTCTGGCAGGAATAAAATGCTATTGTACTACACTGCATTGTACTTGATGTGAAAACAAAGAATGCACACTTGTGCATGCAGTGTGTATTTCTTAAGAATGCGTATATAAAATGAATTAGCTCCATTATTTCAGCACAGTCTGTAATGTCTAGTGTAGCTTACCTACACTCTTGAGGCATGAAGAACTGAGTGAGAAAAGCAGGGCGTGGACCTTTTGCTACATTTGTTTTGTATCAAGACAATCGGGCAACCACTGCACACCTATGTCGGACTGTGAGCCTCTCTGGGTGTAACAAGTACACCTGCTATCAGGGGCGTAGCCAGGTGCAGGCTTGCTCAGGGGCGTAGCCAGGTGGGGCTTCAGCCTCACCCCCAGCTGTCATGTCACAGAAAAGAATATCGACTTTTTTTTTACCTGCACCAAAGCCTCCATGTCAAGACACTAAAGCCAGCAAAGATAACTATGTTCTTGAAGAGCAAAGGTAACTATGTTCTAACTATGTTCTGTAGCTATGTTCTTATTTATTTTTTCTACTTTTACTTTCATTCGCGAGGACACACTGAGCCTCTTCAATTTTCTTGTTCTCACTACCTGCGGCTGCCAGAGCCAGCCAGAGTGCATGCCTTTTTGTCGTGTTGCCTTGACCACAGTGTGGCGCACTTCGGTGCACATTTGTTTTCCTCTGACCGAGTAGATTTTGGCCTGGCAGAGTTTTGGGCGCATTCTGGCTAGCAGACGAGAAAAAGAAACAATGGTTGCTCGCCGCCATCACTGTGGGGACTCAACAGATTGCAACGTGTTCACTTGAGGGCGTCACCTTCGCTTCGATGTTACCACAACATCTCCGGAAATTCTTTTGTTTCGCCGGTGTAGGATACCAAATACCATGCATATGGTTCTCTGTGGACCAAGCATCTCACGTTTACTTCAATGTTCCTTTGGTAGCCACATTAGAGAGCTTTAGAATAGGGGCCCCAATAGCCTCGGGCCCCAAAGAGCTTTGCTGGTGTTGGCGTTGGTGCATGCACGGGTCAAGAGTTTTAGAAAAGGGCTTTGCGTTTGCAGATAGCGTCTTGTGATTAGAGCGCCACTACGGCGTCACAGAAAAGCTATTAGAAATAATTAAATAAAATATACCATTTTATGATAGGAATAGCAATTTTGGCTTGCATGTATTTGTGTTTAATTGCAATTTAGAGGTTATTCTGTAAACAGCAAACAATTAGTTGCGCTTAGTTTTGAGCAAACCAACTTTACGTGCCTCCTTCATCAGCCAAGCTAGGCCGTGTTAGGCCTACGAGCCTTGAAATTCACAATCAAATTCGGAATCAGCGGCGTCTAATGAATCAATCTTCATAACACACGCTAGTTGAGAGAAAGTGATAAGCGCAGTCACTTCTCCTAGCTTGCGAACTTCACGTGTTACCACGAATCGAACACAGTTTAGTGCTAGGTTAGAGCCATCGCTTCGATGGGTGCCGCCATGTTTGCTGACGCAAAGTTTTTGGGGCTGCTATTTGGGCTCCCGCTAAATCGGTCAAATAGCATTCCCAACGCAGAACCCAAATGCAGTTTGCGTCTCGCGCATGCGCAGTGGCTTCGATGCTATTTCTTTGGGGCCCCTATTCTAAAACTCTCTATTAAGTGCCCAAAGTAAGCATTCGATTGTGGCCAACATGCGTTCCTTTGCGTTTTTTCATTTCGGTGCCCCCACCCCACAAAAAGAAAAAAAAAAGACATTGTTGCGGTGCAGCGAATTGTCACAAGTTCAATTTTGTTACTTCTTTTACGGAAAGTAATGGGCCATGGGACTGTTCAGTTGCCGGATACTCTTATTATTGCGGTAGCAATTATATGGACACTCCAGGCGCATTCCTGCAGTCACCATCGCCGCCACGTTCCTACAAAGTCCAAGGGCGATAACATCGTCACCACGCACTGTATGCTGTATGTGCGAGTGAAAACATAAGGGCAGGGGGGTCGATGGTTGAGCTGATGACGGTAGCTCAGCCTTGTGTGCGCAAGGGAGAAAAGCGGGGAGGAAGCGCACCACCTTCCGTTGCGCGCGATGCATCGGGGAGAGTTGAAAGCGGGGGGATGGGCCTTAGGATTTTGTGATTTGTGGTTGTGCAACATGTTTATTTGCCTTGTTTGGCGCATTATATACATTGACTTTTGCTTAGATATGTAGATTTATTGGAGACTTATGCGTATATCTAGATATCTTGTTCTGAGGTATTGTGTATACATGCAGTGATCTTTGCTTCCAGTGACACTTTTTTGCCCTTTATCAAGCTGTATCTTTGCATTTGTATATTCCATTATATCTTTTCATTTCTAATGTATATTTTGCAGGACTCCTGCTTTTTATATGTGCTCTCTGTTGCGACTACAATTCCCGTAAACTGACTCGCAACACACGACCGGTGACAGCTGCTCCTGCGAAATACACTGCAACGAAGGACAGCGCCATTGATATTTTTCCCTGGTCGTTGCATATATGTACAAAAATAAAATATAAACAATGTTCTTCATTGACAAAGTTTCATTCTCAACTTGTTCATTTCATGGCCTTTACGTTTTTCACATCAGCAGCATGCACTGCTTTGCTGGTTTCGAACTGATATAGTTCTAAAGTTTGTGTGATATTTTCTTTACTTGTTAAGTAGACAAAGAACATTGAAGCATTGATATCAGTTATTTCTGGCACAATTTTGGGGACATTTGAATATGTTCTTTTATGCAAAAATACATATTTTACTTCTCTTGACAGTGCGTAGCGTTCATGAATTAGTTTGGAAGAGTCTAAAAAAGAGTTTAGAGAATTAGAGGAGTCCGAGCTGTAACGTGAGCCCCCCCACCCCCTGAATGAAATTTCTAGCTACGCCAGAAGCCCGCAATGGTCAGCGGGTGTTATCATTAACAGCTGCGGTTACGACCAGACAGGAAGTGATCATGTCAGAGTTGCTCTTTGGACAGGTAAGCCACTCTGCTTTTGGCAGTGCGCAAAACTTGCCTTAATAAACAAGCTTGAGAAGTCCAGCAACGATACCTTTCGCCGTTTGGTGAGAGTGCGTGCGCAACGAAGAACAGCAACCCACTTGTAAGCGTACAACTATATTTAATCAATACGCAAACAATACCACACTGTATCTATAGCCCTGCTATCTGGGAAGGAAATGTTTCACTTGTGGCTGTAAACATGCTTAATCACAATGTCAGTGGTATGGTAGTAATAACTGTATTTCACTACAATCTTTGCCAGGTTTTGTGCCATTATCTTTTAGTGTCATGAGTCAAGCAGTCAGATAATACACCATGAGTCAAGCAGTCAGATAACACACCAAGGTAAGCAAACGACTACTGCATTCATGGTCCACAAGCATGTACATCAGAAGAGAAACTTCAGTATCAGCATGTTGCATATACTTTTTTTCAAGATGGTGTTAGTGAAACATTTGAATGGACAAAACAAGTAGGCAATTAAATTTGCAATCACAGTCCGGAAACTAACAAGCCCCTATTCTATACGTTTAAGTAAACGCGCCGCAAAAAAAGAAAAAGAAAGAAAGAAAGATGCTACAAGCTAGCTAGGGCACACAGCTGCGGAATCGTCAATTTGCGCCCACCTATATATACCTTAATGAAGTAGCGTACTTCTGAATGCACGGCAACAAAACGGTACTTTTACTTCTCAAGAAAAAGGTAAGTAAAACCACACGCAACTATGGTGAATCACGCATTGGCAAGTAAACGTTACCACGAACTCTGAAGCTGAACCGGATAGTCGGTCCTCAATGCGTGGGCGGCCGGCAAGGAAAATTTTGCGGTGCTTTCGATCGACGAGCCACGGTCAAATTTCACAAGAAACCTGAGTAACTTTTCACAACTGTCGACCTAAATGAGTGTTTGATACATGAATGCCATGTGTCCCTAGAAAAGCGGAAAAAGTGTGCAATTTCATGCAAGCTAAACGAGTGTTGTTGAATTTAAGCGCCGCGAGTATGTGTCTTGCCGCGTTCTATTTACACGTGAACAAACTGCTCTCGACATCGCAGACGGCGCGGAATTCCTCTACATGCGCGCAGCAACCGGCTTTAAAGAGCTAAAATGTATTAAACCACGCGCACTAGTGGATAATTATCAGTCGACCCACATAAAAGGGCCCTTCGGTTCTGCAGGCGGAGAACAAAACGCCAAGAGCCTCGACATTTATTAACGAATCTAGGCGCTGCCGTTCTCGCGAGTTCAAAGTTCAAGAGTTCAAGTACGTACGCGCGGATACTTCTCGGTCGGATCTCAAACTCGATACTTCTCGGTCGGATCTCAAACTCGATACTTCCCGGTCGGATCTCAAACTCGGTCAGAATAAGCGATGAAGTAACCGTTAAGGCACGCGAGACGAATGAGAAAAGAAGGCACTAACCTCAGTATTTCAAGCAAAACCACTTTGAGCCGCTTGCTTGAAAAGTCCAAAACGGAGAAGTGACACTGCAGTCTATCTCAGCGGTTTCAGAATGCGGCCATAGATGCGGCTTTAAGAATATTTTCGATGTTAAGCAGACGACGGCACGAAATCACATGGCTATTTTCTCGACCGACGCCATTTGCGACGGGCTTCCGCTGCCGGGCCATTTAAGTATGCGCGTTGGTTTCAACTTCCGTGTGTCATACCATGGCGGTACCCACGTTCATAACTAAATCAGATTGGAAGTCCTGATGTTACTTAAGGCAATGCTTTAGGAAAGCTGCTTACAGTGGAGTTGAAACAAACCTTTCGCACCTCCCGTTCAATTTCGGTTTCGGTTTCTAAAATGGCGCCTTCATCACGCACTTTGCCGTGATGTTACCGTTGTTGAACCTTTCGATTATATAAAAAAACAACGCGGACGAAAAATGTGAGAAACAGGTATTCTTTATTGCCTCAGTAAGCACATAAAAGTAGTAAACTTCTCTAAAAACGAAAGCAAAATCTACTATAGATCACTGCAGCAACAAACCAATACTGAACATTGTAATAATACGCACTAATATTTACAGGTGGTACCCATTGTAACGTCCCGACCCACTCCCACCTCTGCCGACCCATCCCAATATCACCTAAAACAAAGAACAATAAACAAAAAGAGCAGCAGGTATAAATAAATAAATGTAGACGAAGCGAGTTCCTGATGCACACAATGTATGCCACTGTACAGAACGACAGAATAATATAGTTACACATATTTCGCAAACCGCGATAAGACAGACAGTTCCTCCAAATAAGACCACAAACGTCACCGCGAGCACTTATTCCAATATCTATGGCACTGTAACGAAGACTTTAATATGCATATGAGCAAAAACGCCAAGCAACTAAATTATAACATGGTTGTGCAACAATTCTTATACAGATCACGGTGATACAGATTAAAACACTGCTCTGCAGAAGGAAACAAGGACATCTCATAAACAACGGCTCTACGTTGCCACAACACACGTATGAATTCTTCAAATCTTCACAAATAGGAAAAAGAAATAAAAATAAATAAAGAAAGAAGAGCCTTAGAAGTGTGGTGCTGAACAAAACAGTGCTAGTTGGTGGCCTTAAGGTTTAGTTTACAACTGTGATGGTTATGGCAGTCTGGTTCATAATTAAGCAGTCTGCTTTAAAACTAAAGTGATTACTGCATATGCATGAGTAGCTTTTATTAAAGAAGAGAGAGAGAGAAAAGAAAGAGAGGGAAGACTAAGACAGCTAAAATGAGAACATGTTCTCTGGAGTAAGATTACAGTTCTCGTTGATTTCCAAACATTCACAAGTAATATAATAAGAAAATTTGAATTTACTAGAATTTGTGCAGGAGCTTTCAGAAATCTAGTAGTGCTAACCTGTCCAGCAAAAAAGTGACAAGTAAAATTTAAATTCTGGGTCTGTGCATGGAAAAACCACGATCAGATCATGAGGCATGCTGTAGTCGGGGACTCTGGATTATATGACTACCTGGGGTACACTTAAATATAAGTACACAAGCTTAAGTGACCAGTAGAATGTTACATCAAATAATAACAGTAAGTTTATTTACTACAGTGCTCTTTCCCTGTCCTGTGTCATGCCATTTGTAGATATACAGTTTGTTTCTACAAAGACTAAGTAATATTTAAAAATAGCCATTTTGAAATAAAGGGAGGTTCCTTCGGAGACACGCCATCATCATGGTGGCATCTCACGGAATGACGAGTGATGCAGGGTAATTAGCCACTAATTAACGCAAGATCATTCATTACTTTTTCAACATTTAGTATCAGCAGGCTCATCATAAATGGGAAATTGAAGCGAGCTCTCCTCTACAAGCCATATCAACTTTTAGAAATGGAAAAATGTGATTACCCGTGTAACTGCGGTACGGCAAATTTCAGATAACGGAGCGCCTGAAAAAGAAACTGGGAGGCTGCAGCGAGCGCAAAGCCGCACCTCTCGAGCTGGCGCTCTGCTTACGTCACCCAGCAGTGGGCAGCCAGAGTGCTGCGGCTCCAGACTCTTCGCTGTTGACGCTGTGCTGGCTTCCCATCATATACAGCACACATAATGTTATCATAACTGTCATTCATTCAAGGAATAATTTAATGTTTTGTTAACAGGCAAAGAAGCCAGATTCTCTTCATCAAATGTTCCCACGTGCAAGGAGCTGCACATTTTTGTAGGCCACCAACTAGCTCTCTGGAGAACTGATATTTTGAAAGAAGCAAATGTACTCAAGTTCAATGAGAACAGAGATAAAATTTTAAAGGCACAAGGCAAGTATGACATATGTGTTTAAAAAGAGGAGCAAACCTGTGGAACGTTATATCCCATGATCACTAACCAAGAAATGCAGCGTCCCATCACTCTGCAAACACGATGAAAGCATGCAGCTTATACAAAAATAGCTGCAGTAATTGACATGATTTTCATGCCAAGTCGGACGGAGCATCAACATGTAGTAAAAAAACGCAGGAAGTAAACGTTGAAGGGGCCCTGGAACACCTCTAATAAAATCAGCAATTTCTTTGTTGTTAGGACTCTCACTGAGTTCTTGTCATTGGCGGTGCACCTGCTGAGCTGGCCAATGACGCTGAATGCATTCAATTTTACAGAATCAAGATTTGTGACTCTGTGTCTATGAGACATCATGTAATGAATGAACCTGTTCTTACATCAGCAAGAACAGGAAAATCTACCAGACATCACTAAAAACAAAAAGGCTTCGAATGCGTTAGCCAACTGCATTGGTAACCACAGTTGCCACGATGAATGGAAATTGCCGCAATCATAGCCAAGGAAAATAATGCATCAACTTGGCTTCCACTGGAGTTATTAGTTATCCAAACAACCCCTGCACTGACTGGCTTTTGTCTGCATTAGCTGTTACATAAAGCAAGTGCATTACCCACAATAATTCAGAAATCGCAAGGCTAAAGTTTCAGTAGGTGCAGGCAATTCACAAGAATTCAGTGCAGTGTAGCTCTGCACATATGCACACTCACACAAAGCTGCCAAAAGGTTATAGCTGAAGGCCGTATTCAGCACTACAGAGCTGGGGGGGTGGCATTCTGTAAAGGCTCATTCACACTAGGCCAACATGACACCGATTTCATTCTGCCAGCTGTCGGCGACAGCGTTTTTTACCTTTGTGTCTGTCTCACTGTACCGACACCGAGCTCTCTGCCGACCATCGGCAGATTGTCAACGTCGGTACAGTGTGACAGAGGTGCCGACACGAAGGAAAAAACGCTGTTGCCGGCAGTCGGCAGACCAAGATCGGTGTCGTGTTGGCCTAGTGTGAATGAGCCTTAAGTGTCCGCCTATTCGACATGTCCATTTAGTCTGCTGCTTAAGTGCTGATTGGCTAGGGGTGCCTGTTTCCTCCACATGCATATGCCAGCCCAGCCAATCATAGATTCAGCAACTGACGAAATGAAATGTCCACTAGGGAGGCACGTGCAGAATATTCCCCCCTGACGAACCATCGACGCACAAAAAAGCAATTCACCAGAGAATCTGCTTTACACAGATTGCAATCTCAATTTACGTGATATCTTTTATAACCAATGCAGCACAGCCTTTATAAGACATCATTCACAGACTGCAAAAATAAAATATAGCAGCCTGGAGACACATTATGAAAAAACACAGTTAGCACCACAGATACAAAGCGAATTTTTTTTTTCTTCTTTGAGCGCTGTAATATACTGAGGCAGCTTATTGCAAAAGTGGGTTATATATGTAAATGGGTAGCATTACAAAGAACTAAAACAGAGTGAACAATGAATGAAAACATTTCAGGGCCCCTTTTAAAGCAAGAAGTATATGAAGCACTAGTAAAAAGTGGCAGCAACTGGAACAGTTTCGAGCACTAATGGACAGGGACACAAGAAGAAGAAGTAAGACACATAGAGCACTTACATGTGTCCTCTTACGTCTTCTCTTTAAGTCCCGGCCTGTTAGCACTACAAATATTTCCAACATGGCTAATCAACTTTTCCAAATTTCCACCTTAATCAGCAGCAACTGCCTTGAAAGGCATACACAAAAGGCAGAATTTTCAGCAGCAAAGGCATTTATAAGTGTTCAATGCAGAACAAATTGGTTGCACCAACAGAAAGGCCACAGTCTCTGAGGCTAAGGCTACAAGCTATGTAAAACTGCATTTTCTTGCACATAGCACGAGTGTTGTCTTGTGACATATCATTAGTTGTTGATCTTTATTTTTTCTCCTATCTATACTTGGTCTACACAAATCTTGAAGGCAATGCATTGAAGACATCATTCCTTGGATATAACCTGTCTTATATGATAAAGGCAAGACTTAATTTACAAGGCAAGCACACTTGTTACTACTATGCAGCTTGACAACAGGAGGAGAAAGAAATGACAAGAGATAAAACTACACTAGTTGTGTGAATGAAACACCAGATGTTTCTTTCTTTCTTTTTTTTTTTCTACAAGATTACCAGCTTGAGAAGGTACCTTGCATAGTACTTGAAACAATGCCCTACCATGCCCCACCGCAACTGAAACCCAGAATGTTTCCTGCTTTAAAATGTGGCAAGCTCAACCACCAAACAACTAAGTTTTGCAAAAAAGGCAACCTCACGATGTCATGGGCAAAATACATATGCGCATGCACTGGGGAGGGCGCATAACAGCAAGGAAGTGAGAAAGGAGCGAAAGGGAAAAGGGAAAGAAGAGGGACAATGCATAGCGGTTCGGAGGTCTGAATGCACAACTTCAAAACATGCCTGCATGGCCTTGGTACGTGGAAACACTATCACACATCCCAGTACACTAAAATGTTCTAATTTAAGCTCGTGGCTATGTTTTGCATCACAATAATAATATTACTACTTATTTCCTTGGTAATTGAAAGTCATTCCCTGCATTACATTCAGGAAAATACAGCATGTGCATACGGCAGTGTTTTCGCATTACCAAGATGAAAATACTGACATGCGTGTTTCACTATTTGACGGCGGAAACTTGCAGCTGGGATTGTGCTGGTCTTGCCGACAAAGCACGAATAGAAATCTCGTACACTTGCTCAAACTAGCTGATCACTCCAGTCAGTAGCACACTACAGTTGAACCTGGATATATCAAATCTGAAGGAGAACACAAAAAAGTTCGATATATAGGTAATTCAATATGTAGCATAAAGATTCCATAAAAACATCTTCAAGGGGATTTTACAGCTGTTCGTTGTACACAATAATTTGTTATATATGTGGGTTCAATACATCCAGGTTCTACTGTATCGAAGCTTTATAAAGCGAAACTGTGCTGAGATGCTTACGATAGCACTCTACTGTACACAATAGGCCACTGCTCGTGGGAGTGCACAAATGTGCAGCTACTACTGTCAGCCCTGCCACACATCAGCAGTAAGATTTGACGGCCACACACTTGCACCGTCCCACTAAAAGTGGAGTCCTGTGTACATTATTCACTGTTCTAAATATCCCGCAATACCCTTTTCAGCAAGCATATGCACATAAAGTGATCACCAGTGAGGGTGACAAAACAGTTGGAGTGACAAGGGCATGTACCCTTGTCAAAATATTGGCTCCCAGAGATATTCCTAGTTCCCCCAGTGTTTAACACATGTCACATCTCCATTTTCCTGCGAACCTTTGTCTTTGTATGTGCATAAATAAGTTACAGCGTCTTGCTAGAATTCTTGTAATTCATTTTTTATTGCCAGCCCTCTTTCTCTTCTTCTTTTTTTTTTTGTTTGCTGCTGCTGCCAAAGCATGTGCTATATTGACAGAATGAAAAGTGACAGGGAAATTTTAAGGTAGAACGCGTAGTAAGCGTAGTTTCTCGAGACTGCAACATCACACTGCTATGCATCTAGTCACTAAAGGTGGCATCATGAACTTTCATCCGGGCATGAAAGATAAAACTATGCCAATGTAACACGAGCTTGAGACAGCGGAAACGAAAGTATGCATATTAGCTGGGCGCAAGTGGATGTGTGTCATTCCGTGAGAAAACTACTATCTGATATGATAAAGCTTCGTTAAGAAGTGCTGTACATGACTGCTGATTAAACAATTAAGGAAACAAGCAAGTGGTAAGTTCTGTTACAATGCAAGTATTACTAGACCTAAGTTCATTATATTGAGTTTATGTCTGTGTTCGAGGAAAATTGCGAAAGTTGAATGTTGTGGAGAATTAACCATTTCTTTAGACTACAACAGCCAACAAGCCTGCTAAAGTACAGTCCAAAAGAACCTGCACCTAAATGCAGGTCACGCCTACGAGTGGATATAGACTGCATGGTTAAATATTGTGCTTAAGCAATGCCAGCTTGCTTTACAGCAGGGGTCTCGAAGTCAAGTTGGGACTCAGGCCCGCATACGCAGAGCACACCTCCTTTTGCGGGCTGCACTGTCCTGCTGTGATGAATATGTGAAAGCACAGACAAGACAGCTGCCTAAGGATTGTACAGAAAAGAGGAGCTAGTATGGTTGGGAAGGCCATGCAGACCACACATGAGAAGTTAGTAGGCCACATGAACGAAACTCCTGCTTTACAGTTTTTAATTGTGCTAAACAGAATGACTAAGCAAATATGTGTTCAAGTAGTTGAGCAATGCTTGTTGAAGGTTTTTTTTAATTATTTTTTTGCAGGAACTGACACTCCATGCCTTAAGAGGAATATACTTCTGAACACTGAGTAGTAACCTTGAGAAGGCCTCACATACAACACTGCCAAAGAAGATCTAAGAGAACCAGGCCAGTGAGCAGCATAACAATGAAAGCATGTTTTGCATTAAAAACCAACTATAGCAGGCCAGTTCAGGAGATCAGTTAGGAAAAGTGCTCAGCTTTCATACATTTCCTGAATGTGACTCAGAATAAAATGTATACTGCCTCTATTTCTAGCCCCCTTCCTTTTGTTCACTGTAATGTAAACAATTCAACTGAACTAAAAAAAAAGTTGTTCTCTCAATGATCTCCATACCAAGCACATATCTGTTGACACTCTTAGAACTTCATTTCAAAGCATTAAGGTTGTGTTGTCCATTGTTGCTAGCAAGCTTTTTATGGGAACCTGGCAGGAACACATGATCCACACAAAAAAGTGGCAATCCTTCTTGATGGCACAATGAGTAAAGACACGATTTGTGATATTGCCTAGCATAGTAGGCGTAGTATTCAGTAAGACAATTCGCTAGTTGTATCTCTCTCAACTACTATGGTAGTATTCCTTTAACAGAAACATGAGAATTCTGTTCATACTACCGGGGAGTTCAACTTCACATATCTCAATTGAGTAAACGAGAAAAATATCAGCAGCATTGCATAATCCTCTTCCATGTTCTTTTTTGTTATTATTATTTATGTCCCCTGCACAATGTATGCCTCTCTTACCCATCTCAATTTACACCTGTCCTGTAGCAACTGTCTCCATCCTATGCCTGCAAGTTCCCTAGTAACATCGCTCACTCAGCCAACTTCTCTGTCACCACTGAGTGTATTTCCCTCCCCTTGGCCAACATTTTGTCGGTACTAAAGTCCACCAGTTATCTAGTTTACACACCACTACATTTCTTTCTCTTAATCTTAACGATACCACCTACACCTGATTGCTCTCTGGTTCATAGTGCCTCCTACTTATCTCTTTGCATCACAGAACTAAGTAAAGGTTCCCGAACTGTTCCAATTGTTTGAGAACTCTCCAACTCATCAGAGAACAGAGCTTGTCCTAAAAGTCCTAACAATATGGCCCCTCTACAAAGTGCAAACACTGATACAAAAGGGGTATTCCGGGATGTTACGAGGTGAGCTACATCTCACAACCCAATATCTACTTTCCTGCTTTTTTTTTTTCAATACCGAGAAGCACAGCAAAAGAAGAAGTGATCACAGGTACTTTGCTGTCCATGTGGAACACCAGCTACGATACTCCGCATATTATGTCAATAGTTATGCCTCATGTGACACTTAGCAAATGTTGATGATATAAAAGGTGTACCCGCAGTTGAACAGACGCTCTCACCTTGACTAGGTATCTTTCTAACAACTGTGTTATCACCTTGAAAAGTTTTTTTTCAAGCAAAAATAATACCATTACTGTGTACATTTATAAGATTTGCACTTCCCTTCTTTCTTCTTTTTTTCTGACACTACAGGACACAACAACTATGAACTAAAATACTTATATAATGCTTCAGAAACTGAAAAACTGCTAAAGGACTGCAACTTCACGTTCCTGCAACATATGACAAGAGGTCAATCACAAGTTATTATGTATAATGCTCTATTCGTGCATCATAGTTACAAACAGAGCACAATTATAATAAAGACAATGCAAGGCTGTAAACACGAGGCACCTCTACCTCTATTACTTGCTTCTGAGCAGCTTGCTTATGATACCTCTAATGCCCCTTTTGTTCATTTCTTTTTTAACTACATATGCCTTGTGGCAAATCCTCAAAATAAAAATAAAATAAAAAAGAACTGAGAACCTAAGTGCCAAGCATATATAGCATGGAGTGTTCAAATATATGAATGAACATAATGCCATCAATCATCCTCCCTTTCCCGTGAGGTTGGTTCCCATGCCTACGAACTTAAAATTAGAAGGCACAGTCACACTTGCAAAGGGCAGGCAGCACTTCTCGCATTACCACTCAAGGGTACAATGGTTGTTGATGGTGGTCATGGTCAAAACACAATTGAAGCTCATTTCTTTCTGTTATTGAAGCACTAAACTAATGAAGCCACAATTCCCTTCCATGTTAGCCACTAAATGGCAGCTGCGATATGGCAATAAGCCCCCACAACTATGAATAAATCCATGTGGGCGTTGTTAAGCTCAACATTCAACAGCCATCAGGATTCATCCTGCGATGCAGGAACAAGGACCTGAGGTCTGAAGACAGGGCTAGGATGCAGAGAAAAATTTGTACATAGTGAGCCAGGGTCTTAAACTTAGCGAGAACAAAAGCAAAGCTGCAACAGCAAGCTGCAATGCGCCCTCAAATGTGGGTGCTCTATTTCAAGATTTCCTTAATGTCTTCAATAGAGTGAAGTGTTGGATCTGTGCTGCCAAAAACACAGTTCAAACTTCAAGCGGGCAAACAGAGAATGCATTTCTCTTTTGTGCGAACTTTTGCTGGCAATAGGCCTCAAAAAAACATTTAAAAAACTGAGTGCGGCACTACAATATAGCCACATTACAAACACTTCAGCATGTGAAAGACTAGCGTTTATCTGCGCAAATACTTAGCGGAGGTACTTTTTTTTTTCATCTGCCAAAAGACAAAGTGCATTCTATACCGCAGCACTCGTGCAACGTCAGTTCACATAGAACCATCATACCCCATGCGACGCCAGCCGATATTGCCAGCCACACGGTCAAGCAGTCCCCCCAGCCTTCGCTCTCGGCCGCCAAGCCGGAAGCCATCGGTCTCCAGGCTAAAACTGAGTCTGTTCAGGCCCGAGCTCAGGCCAGAGCTCAGGCTGGGGCCCAAACCGATGTCAAGTTCAGTGCGGTCAGCCGGCAGGTCACCGCCACTCTTGAGCTTGACGTGGCACTTTTCGACACGTAGCACTTGCCTGGATGCATCGGAAGAGGCAAAGCCGCTGTCACTCATCGAGTGCCGGTACTTCTTGGGATCCCGACGCCGAGTCGGCGTGCTGTTTCGCCGATGTCGCTCCTCTTCATGCCGTGAACAGCTCTCGGCGAGACTGTAAAGCGAAAGAAATTCCCCCCATGGTTGGGTGGGAGTTCTCAATACTGTCGCAGGAATAGCTGCGGCAGTTTAGGTTACAGTACAGTTGAGATGACCTTGTTATGATCAAACTGTGTGAACTGTGTGTGGTTGATTTAGGTTATGCTCAAAATGCATTCCACAGCTATTTCGTGCAAGGGAACAGTCATTACAGTAAATTGTACAGTCAACCTTGTAAACCGCATACATACTGTACTGTTGGCCCTAGAACTTTCAGGCATTCCTTTTCAAAATTTCTGGTACTATTGTTGTATAACTCGTTCATCATCTTCATCAGCTTAACTTAGGTACACTGGACAAAAGCCTCTCCCAGAAATCTCCAATCACCCCTATCTCGTGTCAGCCAAGTCCACTCTAGGCAGGCAAGTTCCCTAATTAGAATTATGTGCTTTTTATATTTTGTTAAACTCATGCTACATGAATGTGCCGTTAGGTAACAGCTGTTGCTTTGTACACAGCATAGTGTAACTTGGGAAAACATCTAGGTTCAAAACAAAAAAAGAGGAAAGAGAATAACGGACGAGACAGACTTCATTATTTGCGTGCGTCTCCCAGCATAACAATGTTGCTGTCAAGCTTGGGCCAGCAGACGTCAAGTAAAACACACTGCTAGACCATCTTTAAACTCAGTACAAAATCTGCACAAGGCACAATCCTGCAGTGTCACGGAAAGTTCCTACCAGGTACAGCAATGCTGCACTTGGTGCAAATGAGCGGCAGTGCTGAGCCCAAACTTAAGAACTGCGTTTGCCTGATACAAAACTGCGTACTAATGCATGTCACACTAAATGTGCATTAAACATCGGCTAGCGGGCACAACTGCAAAATGGTGATGCAGGTTCCTTCCATGATTTCGCTAATAAATATTTACTGACATTACAGCCTTCAGAAGGCTCCTATAGGAGAGGTTGATTAAGTGTTGGTTCTTACCTTTGCAGATTGATTGATTACGACAGATTTACTTAACTCCTTCAATAATTTTTTTAATTGTTTGTTTGTTTGTTTGCTTGCTTGCTTGCATTGTTTGTTTGTTTGTTTAAGCACCTTAAGGTCCATGAGGACATTATAAAAAGGTGTGGTAAAGTTGGAGCCCTAATTATACAGAAGCAGATGTGTCCAAAGAGAGTCAAAAAAAGACCGGAGAAAGAAAAAAAAAACAGCCACAGAAAGGCCTTTGTACATTACCACAGCGACTACATTTGAACAATGGCATAATAGAGGGCAGAGTGTATAAAAAAATACACGCACATAGAAACAGCAAAATGGCCAATCAAACAGTTTCACAAATAAAACCAGTGACAAGTTCACTAGCAAAGATGGCTACAGTGCAAAGTCAACAACATAAATTTTTGGACTTCAACAACACAGAAGCCTCCCTTTGACGAGATCCTTGATTTTGGCCCCTGAGAGTGCAGCTTCATTGCATTAATATCCAAGCGTAAAAGTACATACAGATGCGTGCTAACGAGATGAAAGGCCCTGCACCCTGGCTCACCCGGCAGTGGCATTTCCGGCGAGAGAGTGTGAGTGGAGACTAGAGGCGCCCTGGTCACTGAGGGAGTCCTCCGAGCTGGAGTGGAGGGAGAAGGCCAGTCGATGGCGCCGGTGCTCCTTGAGGCGGCTTCTCCCAGTCGAAGCAGTGCCGCTGCCTCCGAGCTCCGAGGCAAGGTGGGCCAGGCATTCATCCTCTTCACTCGACAGGTCTCCGCCGGCAGGCGATGACAGCAGCCGTCGGGGCGCAAACGATGACAGTGGAGAGCCGCTACGTGCCGCTGACAGCATAGATGTACCCCAGCAGCCGTCACCACCAGAGCCTGCGAGAGCAACGACAGTATGACAAGAGCTTCAGTGAGCTGCCCACTTCAATTACCGAAATAGCATGGAAAAAGCAAGAGCACGTGCCATATAGTACATGTTGTCAGATTAAACATGCTACGCAATGTCACACTTACGCTGTCGCATGATATGCCCACAACATCATAAAGTTCATGCATCTCAAATGTCGTAGCCACGTGTCAAAAGAAAGTTGGGCCCACACTATCAAAGTATACATGCGAGAAACAATTACCATAGTACATTTTCACACATGAGCAGTTATCTCAGAGTATAAGCTGGATTGTACAATGACATCCCTATTAATGGCAGACAGCTTGACAGTCACGCCATTCGATTCGTCAACAGCCTACGGTGCCTGTTGCATTCACTGCTGCCAAGCAGTAATATGGTTTAAAAGGCACAAGTTTCCTCCAAGTCATAAACTGCAGTACCTTGAAGTTTGAAGTTCAATGATGTCCATACAAGAGCAAAAATAAACTATAGAATAAGTATACACAAGAAGAGGTCCCAAAATGATGACACCATGGTGGTACCTCTCATGTTTAAGCATGTAAGCGAATGAGGTCTGGTGAGCAGATGAATATAAACCGACAAGTGCCGAGCACTGAGAGAATGATGAAAACAGCATCACAAAATTAACACCTTGACAAGATCATACAAAAGGCGCGATTGCATCTGCACACTGAACATATATTCAATTGTACATAAATGGAGAGAAACGGACAATGGAAAACCAAGTGACATTATAAATTGAACATTGGAACATACCTAAATGTAACAACTTCAAGAATTGACATTCAAAACCGTAAACTCAATGTAGATTTATAAAATGAATATTAAATGCTGAAGAGATAACTGACAGAAAACTATGTACATTCTAATCAGAACAATAACCACTTCGTTTTAATTCCACAGGGTATCAGAACCCATAGTTTGAATCCTTCAAAAGCAGTGAAGTTCCATAATTCGCTTGCACTTTTGTAAAGGAAAATTCTGCTTTGATGAAAATATCTTAGCATTTGTACACTGAGTAACTATTCTCTGTAGATAAATTGAAAAAGGTTGGCAATTTGTAATGAGCCAATATGTGGGATTGCCTAAATTTACTTTTACTAATTCGATCCTCTGTGTAGATAGTATGCTCGAGTATGCCCCTCTGTGCACATAACCTGCCAATAAAAAGAACCCACACCAATGACAACTGATGACGTCGTTTTTAGTGTTCTGGTGTGATGCAATCCCTCAGTATCAATCCCTAAATGCATCAATACCCGTGTGTGTGCATACAAGCGCATGAGTGTGTAAGTGAGCAGAACAGCAAAACAACAGGTGGCAGCAGCACTGGTAGTGACATCTTGTGACGCTTTGTTCAACCACAATGTGTCAGAACTTTTATGTTATTGTCGCGCCGAAAGGGAGACAGAAGGTGATGGCACCTTTTGCCTCGAATAAACAGAGTCACTCTGCCACTTGTCAAATCACAGTTGCATAAAGAAGGCAAGGAAAAAAGTGACACATCCCGCCAAAGACCCTTCTATCCTTCCAGGTGAAACAAAAGATCTCGGCAGTCAGTGTGGTGGCAAGGAAAAGAGCTCACGTGATCGGCGATGCGTGGGCCGTCGAGTTGGAGAGAAGCTGCCAAAGAGACTGCCGCGCTGACGCCAGGCCTCGGGCAGGAGGTCCTCCGAGAGACGGCGGGCTCTGGACGGAGCTGAGTGGGCCTCTCGCCGGGAGGAGGACCGCGAGGCATCCTCACGGCGGGGGGAGAGTGCAGATAGCCTCAGGACCACCTCAATCTGTTCGAGTGCACCTCCTTCTGGGCGCACCCGGTGGCTTAGCAGCGTTGATCGAGGTTCCAGTACGCAGAGCTGTGGGAAAGAGGGAGACATACGCATGAGCCATTGGTATGGAATAGATTTTATATTACCTTATTTTCTTTAAAGTGCATTGAAGGAATGCTGGAGAGAAATATATTGGGTTCAGCTAAAGTGGCACATTACAGTCTTGAATGCCAAATGTGAGTGTAGGTACTTTTTCTTTATTCTTTTTATTTTTATTTTGAGCAGAGACCCATACATGTCTTGCAGCATACTATATTGGTATCTAAACAAAAGCATGTAGGCCCTCCTTAAGTAAGAATTGAAGTGGTGGCTTACACAATCAATTAACCATAAACCAACATGTGTAATTCAGTTTGATCAGTGCACAGGTTGGCAGCTCTGAGAATTCTCTCTCGAGTATAGCCCTCGTTCCTGGTCAGAGCTACAAGTGGTGAATGTCCGCTGTCGATGCCGGAACAGCACGCTTTGGACAACTCACGAGGCCTTCGTGAGTTGGACTCCAGGCCCAAGTACCACGAATACCAAGAACAATTACAGGGAAGGGAACTGACACACGAAGGAATTAAAGCATGTCACTCCTAACAGAAAAGCGATTTTTGGGATAGAAAGACAGAAAAGGAGTCTCAAGGAAGCAAAGTAGGTGGGATCTCTGGTGTGGAGATGGAGTGATTGTATCTGTCCGCTAGATAGCGTAGGTGTAATCATTAATGAATAGCTTATTGTAAAGCCAAAAAGTACATAAAAATGAAAGGTGGCAGCACCATCACGAAATTGCTAAACCAGTTTTTTATGGTATCGTGAATTTTGACAGCACCTGCTGGGACTAATTAGTTGTTCACCAACAAAGAATGATTAAACATCCATCCAAAGTAAGCAAAGGCACAGTCAAGGAGGTTATGGAAAGTTTTAGTACCCAAGAAAGGCCAGAATATGAGAACATCTCATGAAATCCCCGATGCTATACAGACACTATTAGTGCCACACCTTAAGCTCAAAACTGTTTCTCTTTAAATTTGCTTTAATTTCTCTCTCTAATAATCAGCTTTTCTCACCCATGGCAATGCATGCTGTTTTGAAATGTCAAATACTTAAAAGAGATTAAATGTTTCTCTTTTATGCCTCTTTAACTAACTTTAACTAACTGTCTCACAATGTGCCTGCACTATCCTCTCCGTAAGCATAGGGACTGTTATAAATCTTGCCTTTCACCATCCCTTCTAACAAATGGTGCTGCCTAAGTGCCAATCATTGCACCAGAAAAATGAAATGAGCATCACGAGTGCCTTAAATAACTCAATAGTTGATAAAAGCAATCCTAAAATTGCCTTAACACATACACACATGCATAAAATGAAAAATAGTCACCTCGTAATTTACGACGCACGTCACAACTGTTTCCGAAGTAATGCCAATGCACCATCGGTCCATCACAAATGGTGGCTGAGAAAAAGGAGACCATCACAAGCTTGAAAGCAAAAGCATTAAAGGCCCTGACAATTAAAGAAATGTTCTAAGTCTAAGCAAGTTGAAACAAGTAACAGAATTTTACATGGAACAGTGCCAACTAAGCATACAATCGAGCCTTGTTATAACAAAGTTGCATTTGACAAGAAGATAATTTTGTTATATCTCATATTTGTTAAAAGCGTATATTTGTTAGACACTAATACTGGTGAGAAACATTTTCAACTTACTTCGTTATACCTAATAATCTGTTATATCCATGTTTGTTATATTGAGGTGTGACTGTATTTTCGAATAGCTGATAAAACATCAATGGCAATGTCACCAGAATACGTATTGAACATCAGCAACTGCGCTTGCTAGAAGAACCTTCAACCATGTTCTTACAGCTGTGATGAGAAATCATCATCGAAGCTCAACTACCAGTGTCCTTCCAACTGCCTACCTTACCTGGGCTATGCGTGTGAGGAAAAGGCCAGATTGGGCGCACTCGAAGGTGACATTGCTGATGCAGCGGGCAGCTGCGTCACTGGCCAAATGCGTCTCGCCCGTGTCCAACTCCACGAATGCTTTCCACTTGTGTTCACGGGGACTCGCACCCAGCCGAACGTGGCTGCCAAACAGCAGTGTGAGCCGCAAGAGCATTGGCTCCGAGACAGACATTGGCACCGACGGCACTCTGGAGCCCAGGGAACCAAAGGACGTCATTGATGCAAAGCTTGTTGATCCCAGTGCAGACGACCCAAAGGTGGAGGAGGTATGGCCATGGCTCATGGACTAGGAAAGACAAGAGCCCAATAATTAGGTCTGCATGCTATTGAGCACGTAGAGCTAGTGAGTGCAGATTAGACAGGCATGCTAAGACACAGCATAGTACAGCATGGTACAGTCGACTTCCATTGATTCGATCCTGATGGCGCCAACGAAACTGATCAAATTGTCCTGCAGGTCGAATTAAGTAAGATGCAGAAGAAACGTCTGAACACACTGCCGATTCACGTGGCAGTATTTGCCCGATTCTAGCATGCCCCCATATCAAACACATGCCCTCTTTCTGTGTGTCCATAGCAAAAAAGTAACGTAAAAATTATATTAAAGCTCATTAAAAACCTAGAAACTTAACGTGCCCCCGATTTTTTAGCAAGAAAAATGGCCAAGGGACTAATATGTCTTGCATTACGGCAATTGGTTTTTATAGTCAGCTTCTCCGCAATACAGCCATGTTAAGCGGCAAAGCATAGAAAAGCCGCGAACGCGGTTTTCGGTTCCGGGGGGGGGTAAGAAAAGACGCGCTTTAGAATTGGGTAACTACCGTAATCAGACATTGGCGAGTTACCGTAATTGCTTGAAAATCTTCTTAGTGCAGGCCGAAAACAGGCGTTTTCGATGGGAGACGACATGTCCTTAATGCATAAACTGTCCCCTAAGCTCTGCTGAGACAAGCTGCCACTAAAGGAGTCGCTATTTGGATCACCATAGGCATCATACGCATGCATGCTGATTGATCAAGTTCGAATTATCTGGCAAAAGCCAATTTTGTGATAGAAATAACGAAAATTTCGACCCATAGAAATGCATGGGCACTGGCCGGGACTTTCGGTCGGGAATGAATCAGTCGAAAAATCAAATTAACCAGAGAAAATTGACGAAAGTCTACTGTATAATGGTTTTGGCCGAGTTGCAAATTGTTAGCCACAGCAGATATTAGCTGCAATATAGGAGGTTGACAGACAACAAACAAGAACAACATGGGAGCCCTTTTTTTCAACTAATGTTTGACATTTTTCTGTTGCTGAAATGTTGTGCCTTTTAAGTTTCTTTAAATGTCAGCCTTACATTATATTTTGATAAGTTATTTACCACCAAACATTAATATAAACTTATATTTACAATTTTCATGTCTTCTCACTGTTGTTCTATATAAATGATTTTTGTCCCGTACAGGAGGTCCCAATTAAGTTCCTAATAATGGGAGCACCTTCTGCATATGCATCTTCTGTACACTACTTCAATACTGACATGAATTATTGTGTGAACTTATTGTGATATACTTGCAAAGGCAGAATACACAGAATATACACGCAATAACATTTACAGCAATCACACACGTGTACACCAATCTGCGCAGTGGAAAGAAAACTAATATCAGGTTGCACCACTTCTGCATAGACACAACTCCTTATTTTACCTTATAATCTATATCTGTGATAGGATAAGGGTGTAAGATAAGCGTAGGAGCTGGCGAAATTGTTGAAGCTCACCTCACGCTGTGACATTTCAAACTTGCGCCTGTTTTCCATGGCAAGCTTCTCAATCTCATCCTGCAAGTTTCACACAAACAACAGAAGTGTCACATTTTTTCAAGGCTAAAGTGCAAGACTTTCACTACAATAAAAGCACCAACAAAGGTAGAAGAAGAGTACCAATGGCACAAGGGTTACAGAGTTGAGAAATGTAACTTCCCATCACAATTGCCATCGCGGAAACTTTCTGCTAGATTTAACGGATTTTAGGATATTTTAGCGGCAAAATGGAACTTATTTGAATCGTAGATCTTTAAGAGGATTTAAAACTGAGGTTTTCTTAATTTTTTGCATAATCACAACCTGTTCACTGAATTCTAACAAATTTTGAATGTTGTTTTAGGGAAAGAATGGAAATAAAGACTTGCAGTGTTTGTCTTTGTTAATGCAGGGATTACAATAAAACATTTCTTCATGAAATAATATGGCTCATTATTAATCACAAAAGTGTTTTCCACAAGTTAATCAATAAGCACTCTACTGACAATGTAAACAAATGTGACATCATAGTCCTAAACATATCAGATGATCCTTTGTAGTACTTGCATTATTACAACTGTAATTTAACTAATATGTTAGATACTCAAAAACACCTCTAGGCCATTATTGATTGTATTATTGCTCATCAAAATTTTTCAACACGATTCTTACTGGACATAAGGCATTTTTTGGTCCCTCCTTGATCGCTTCAGGACCAATGTGCAATAATACTTAGTGGATTATAGTGAAATTCATAAGTTGTTACAGTGGAATCTTTTGTAAGATAACAAAAATTGCAACATTTTTTAACCGAGCTCGAAGGCTGAATATGACGTGCGTGCGCATATGGTTGGCATAATGTATGCACCGGCATTTTTTTCATGCATTCGAAATTCTCAAATGGAATACTTTAATTTCAAACAGTAGCGTATGCTTTATTTTTTTCTATAGTTATAAAAGTATTCACGCACCCATGCTAAATATAGTGCGTGCCAGATCAATGAACGAATAAAGAAAGAAATACAGCAGTATGTTGTGCACACCACTTATTATTGCTTCATGTTTTGATCAAATGAGGAGTGAGGGTTGAATGACTTTTTTTTTTTTTTTGTCCGAGCGTTTCGTGGAAAAAGCAGGGCAAGCAAATGAAGGTTGCTCAGCTCCTACCATCAGTGCCAGTCTGTGCCCCAAGGGGGCAATGCCCATGTCCTTCAAATGTTCCACAGTGAGAAGGAGCAGCCGTTTGCCTGAAATCTGCTGGCTGCGGAACAGCTCGGCATACTGCTCTAAGTCCTTGGTGGCATCTGAACAAAAGCGTGTCAAAAAATAGCTACTATAAGTATGGTTGAAGCAGCAATACAAAAAAGAGCATAGGTTCAACAGTGTGAAAGCAAAAGGTGATAACCAACTGAGACAGAAAGAACTGTGCTTGTAGTAAGTAATGCTATGTTTTGTGCAAGGCATTGCATACAGTGTAAGCTGGGGAGCAACAAGGAGGGGGGGCATTGCGTAGACTTGCTAATTTGTACAACTTTTGTCAATACGGCAGGCACGTACCCAAGGAGGGGCCCGGGGGAGCCCGAGCCCCCCCCCCCCCCCCCTATTCGCCCAAGGCACCACTTCTCACACACATTCCTAAAGCTTTGACATATCAATCTACTCAGCAGTCAACATTTTGCTGCCTTTTACAACGAAAGCAGTATATGACTAACTTCCGTAGCTTTTTTCGGTGTCCGTTAACAGAAAAAATCATCATGTGGGCCAATCCTGGTGATAGTGCAAAAAGGGTCCAAGATATATGGCACATACCCCTGTGGATTCGGGAACCTATAACGTGCCCTTCAGAATCTGCGGGATGGGCCCACATAGGGGGAGTTCTTAATGCCTGCTTCACCTCCACCGCGGGTCGGCCCGGCATTGCACTACCTACAGGATGGACCCACGTGAGGAGAGCACTTAACGCCTGCTTCGCCCCCGCTGCCGGTGGGCCCGGTATTTGAATATCTTCGGGATTGGCCTACGTATGGGGAGTTCTTAATGCCTGATTCACCTCCACCGCGGGTCGGCCCGGCATTCCACTACCTTCGGGGTGGACCCACGTATGTGGGGTGCTTAACGCCTGCTTCACCTCCGCCGCGGGTCGGCCCGGCATTACACTATATTCAGGCCGACCCGCAGTGGATGTGAAACAATTTGCTTTTCGTTTGAAAGCTTTGACTGTCGTCAGCTTTCGCTACCATTCTATCTTCACAGAGTGGAATAGTTGTCAATTTTTTTCACTCCTTTTGGATGGTGGTAGTTATAGGCATCTCCTGGGGCGTGGAGGCCAGTTTTGTCATCGATTCAGAGCCCGCACGATGAACTCAAGATGAATTCAGTTGTCACCATCTACTGCAGCAGGCAAGGCGTAGTTTATTGTTTTAAATATAATATTTTTATTTATTATAATGCCCAACACAATGTTTATGTCACGAGCAATTCAACGATCACGCGCATCCCTGTTGCTTCATTAGTTCAATCATTTTTGTTTAGACTAACCCAGGGGACAGGAAATGGATTCGGTTCATAGTCGGATCGTCTGTAAGCTCGTGGAACGAGTTGTGGCCGGAGAAAACGCCAGTTGCGTTTAACTTTTCCTTTTGCTTCATTATTTCCTCGAGTGGCAGCTCGCCGCGATGCTGGCAGATCCTCGGAACCATATATCCTCGATATGGGTTAGATAAGGTCGAAAATAAGATATTGCGAAAAAGCGTCCATCATCAGACCCTTCAATAATCCTTAAACCCATAAGCAATATCACTGTCACCCGTTACCCCGTGTGGTTTTTCCCTTATTGTACAGCATGTTTCGTGCACAATTGGCAACTGGAAACAAGAGTTGCAAGGAGATAAGAAATTAAGCAATCTACTAAGCGAGAAAGCCAAGGCAACAGCCAAACAGGGAGGAAAAGCAAAAATTGTTTGTGAAAATATATATGGATCAACATCTTATTTAAAAAGGAAGTAGAGAAAACTCCGCCGAAACTGGAGAATAATTCCATGTGTTTTGAATTATGCTTCTACACTTATCAATCGAGCCACCTGACGTAGCCACGTCCCTGCTGTGCTAAAGGGGGGGGGGGTTCTAATCTGCCACGGTAGGCGCAGTGTGTCTAGAACCGCAGCGTCCTGCGCTCTAGACAGTTGTACGGGACTGCTGACCACGCATAGTTACACAACTTCCCAAATAACGACACGAGTCGGTTTTGCTACTTGGTAGAGTAGTAAACGAGGGATACAAAAGAACTGTGACTGTTGCGCAACTATGCATTTATCTAAAATTCTTCCAGGGCTAATTAAAAAAAACGTGGCAAATTTGTAAATCTGTATATGAAATTATATAGAACTCTCAGAGTCAATGCGGCGAGCTTTTTATTGCCGCTGCCTTGCATGAGGCTATTACTTAAAGTTCAACTTTGTAGCTAAACATGATAAATGAGAAATGCTGTCTTAATGAAGCTGTGTTTTTTGAATTTGCCAATCTCAAATTCAAAGAACACAGCTTCATTAGGACAGCATTTTTCATTTATCGTCTTTAGCTACAAAGTTTAATATTAATTCATGAATTCTGGTGTTCTACGTACCAGAACCATGATTTGATTATGAGACATGCCTAGTGGGGGACTCCAAATGAAGTTTGACCACCAGGGGATCATTAATGTGCTCCCAATACACGAGACATGAGTGTTTTTGCATTTCACCCCCATCGAAATACAGCCGCTGCGGCTGGGATTTAATCCCACGACCTCGTGCTCAGACGCGAAACACCACAGCCATTAAGCCATTACAGCGGATGCTTGAAATTTTAAAAAAAGATAGAAAAAGAAAGAAAGAAAACACATGTCAGCTAGTATAAAGACATCCTTCTTGGACACTTCAGTAGTGCACGATGGACGGGTATTGACTTCTTGTATGAGTAAGAATTGGAAAAAATGCCTCAAACCTGCCCAATGATCAGCTGCCCTGAACAAAGTGCACTCTAGAAATACACACTAACAATTAAAACACCCTTGGACAGGGCAATCTCTGAAAGGGAGGATCCAGTGACCTCGTTCCATTTAGCAAAAAAAGCAAAAAAAAGGTAATTTTTCTATTACGTACCATCACATCCCAATTGTTGAACCCAGAGAAACTGAAATGAAAATAGGTTACAAAAGCTGTTATAGTACACATTGTCAAATCTGTACATGAAGCGACGTGAAACTTTCAAAGAGTGAAGGTATACTGTAGTATTGCAATGGAACGAGGACAAAAAGAAAATGCAGTAGATCCCATGAGTTGGAATCTAAATACAGCGACGCTTTGTGTGAGCGTGTAAAGAATTGAAGCACTACTACATGCATGTGCCTACATGTGCCTGCATGTGCATGCATGCACGCACACACACACACACACAAGTGCTAATTATACTGAGCCTTTGGTTAAGTGAAGTTGCTGACTACTAGCGAGAATGACCGACGACTTGAATGCATCATCGTTTCAGAGGCTGCATGAGCATACATACTTAGTGCAATGCAAATCCATTTTATCCGCAAGACGTGTTTACTTCCTCATAACCGTCCGAAGGTGAGCGTCTTGGTCCTTTTTTTTTTCACCCGCAAGGCTGGTGCCACCGCTGTCACAAATACACGAAAGCTGGCGCCACCTGGTGGTGGTGCAAGGAACCTAGAGGCATGTGCAGCGCATGTGCTCTACTGTGATTGGTTGGGCTATTTAGCAAGAGAACAGCCAGGCCGCAACACCCACGGTCATAAAACGCGGCGAGGTTCGCAAAGAAAAGCTTTGCCTTTAAGGCACAGGACTAGAACTTCCTTGTAACTAAACTTTATTTAAAGAAAACATCAGCCATTGATAGCTTGATGAAAAATCAGCAAGCAACAAATCAAATTAACAGGTAAGTTCACTCTATAAGTGCAGGTATCTACAGAAAAAGCATTTCTAGCTTTGATAGGCTAAGTGATGCTGCGCTGATGCACATATCTTTTGCTTTTGCCTATGCAGTACGCTTCTACAATTCTTTCTTTTTTGGTTTTTGCATGTTTCAGGAACCTGGTATTGCTAAAGATAAGAGTGCATGTACATTTGTTGCAATGAGCACCTAAATGGCGACTACTGTTTTTGTGCTGTCTTGCTCTGTCATCAAGACATTGCCCTGTTGATACCTGCACTTATAGCAGGTGCATGTATCTAAATTCGATTTGCTGTTTGCTGGTTTTTCATTAGACTATACATGGCTGTCTTTTTCTTCAAACAAAGTTTAGTTAGCAGTAAGCGCTAGTACTGTTGTGTGTGTTTCCTTGCCCTCATCCTATTGCGCTTCTTCAATATACCTTCAAGGTGAACCAACTGGCCCAAATCAAGTTGCTGCTACCTCAGAGAGTCAGCCAAGCAAAAAAAAAAAAAAGAAAAGAAAAAAAAAAGGAATGAAAGCACTAATTTCGCATTGAACCAACATGCTTTTCTTTTATAGAGAAGCTGTTACAGGAGTTCTGCAACAGTTTTCATGTGAGAAGGCGTGATTGATATCAAATGTAAATGAAACGCAATGGGTGTCGGAGCCCCGAATTTGCTTTGAAATGTAATTATCGATGACAACAAAATAAAAGCTACCTTGCATAGATCTCACTAAAATAGACAGCAACTCATATGCGTCGTTTTATTAATTAGTATTCTGCAATTTTTGTTTCTCATGTTGTATTATACGAGCCCCACATTGAAGATCAGCTAGGATTTTGTATGGCTGCAATGGTGAAAGTTAGCGCTCTGATTCTGCAACACAGCCTTGGTATTTTCAAAGGGTGCGTGGAATCACTTATACAGCTTAGCTTTCTCTGATGTATCAGTTGTCAGGTTGCTATACATCTGTGAAAGATATTTTTAATTTTATATCACTATATTATTCCTGCACTAGGACAAATTTTTTATCCTGCCCACGATTAATTTTTCTTCAAGTGCGAAGCTTTCTTTAAAAAAACACCTGTGTAGGTTTCCTTTGTAGCCTTATCCTAAAGTCAGGTGGATGACAATTTTCCCTCTCAGCACAATATTATTATAAAACATATTTATCACAAGAAGTGGTACCTGCTTTTAGACCCATCAGGAGTCGCATCTTTCTTTTTCTAGTTAATGCAATGTACTAGCAATGTTTATATGTCATTGTCATGAACACATCAAATGTAAAACTCACCACATGATCCACACTCCAAGTATTCACATCATGAACATACAGCTCCTGAAATATAAATTTTGTTTGAACCATAATGCCATACTGTTGTTTTACCAGTTATACGTATTGAGTCCTGCTAAAAACTCAGCTATCCCTGGATGTATGAACAAGTCGCACTGCAGCAGTACACAGTTAATGGTGTACCAACTGTTATCAAAGTTCAGATGTTGAAATTTACATGCTACAGAGAACAAATGTGTTGATTTTCAATGTATATGATAAAGAGAGTAAAGCGGAGCCCCACAAATTCTATAAATATAGAACTCTGGACTCTTAACAGGTTATGATATGCTTATAGCAACTTTTCCTTTTTTTTAAATACCACTAGAAGCAAGAAAAAAACTAAACTGCTCAATAGTACTTCACATTATCCTTTCGTTCACACAAAAATCCAACACTGTGGAGAGGCCAGTCAGTCACACATTTGTTGACAATAGTCAATCAATCAATCAATCAATCAATCAATCAATCAATCAACCAATCAACCAATCGAGTGATCTATCATACTAAATGAAACTTTTCCAAGAATAATGCGATTCTTCAATGAGCATAACACAATCAAAGCTTGGGTAGGCAAGTGATCACCTAACCTTGTTCCCAAGATACCAAAGATATGCAGTACTAACATCACTGCTTGATGCACTACTTTGCAGCGTGAAAAAACGCATTAGTAACAAGGTGATACAGGCAATATGATGTACGAACTGACAACTGCTTATTTTCCATCGAATCATATTCCGCATGTACAGAAAATGTAACAAGTATACAAGAACAAAGCACAAATAAACATCCTCCTTTGCACTCTAAAATAACTTGCAAAGCTTTAATGCTTCATCAAATGGTCCTCGTTGCAGGACTGCTAGCTTACGAAGTAACTCCAGGAAATGCAATGGACAAATAGGTATACATCACCATGCAACCCCTGCGTCGCTCGAGAAGCTGCTCCTTCTGCTGCAAACGGCTTTCCCATTCTTCCAACTGCTTTTGCTTTTGACTGAGGTCACGCTCGGCACGCTTCATCAACTCCAGAGTGGATTCGATTTCCTGCCTGCAAATACACAGACAACTTAATGAGCGCACAAATGCTCATGAGCTTTAAGTCCAAATACATTGAGCGCTATAGCATAGATAAGAAATAGAAGGTAGGTTGTCAACAATGAAAGCTCTGTAAACATAACAAAGAGGCAAGAAGTCAAACAAGCATAAAGATACAGGGCACATTGCAAAAAACTTCTAAGGTTTCTGGGCTTCTCAGAAAAGCTTCTGGATACGTACAATTTTTTGCTTAAACTGTAACAAGATGCACAGTTGGTGTCAACAGTACAGGTACATGTTTAGAAGAAAGCACAAAATGAATAGCAACACAAATAAATGCACGACTAAAAATTGAAAACCATAAGAGAGGGACTGGCAGACTGACAAACCAGGCAAACTGGTTGCTGTACCAGTGAGTTTAAGAAAGCTAGGCAATTTTTAGGACGCCCTCTCATCCCCACTTTCTGCACATTGCAAGGCTTATGGGTGTGAGCCTTTTATCGTTTTCTAATAACATGCGTGATAAATGATTACAAATGAATAAAACTAAAGTGATAATGATGATAAACTAGCTATAACCTTCTGCATAGAGCAAAACATTAATGACTGCATATCTGTTTTGTCTTCTATGCTGTCTGAATGCAAAATAAATTTGCTTGAAGGTGCAGCTGGGCATTAGTTACAACACTCTACACCTGCACACAGAATTTTGATTACATCCTTGTCTTTACAATACAACATTTAGTTTGAAATTGAGTACGACTCCTGTAGGTGTCTTGTTTTTTGTTGTATCACCATCACCTAGGTGCAACATCTCTTACATCTGCTCAGATATGCCACCAAAGGAAACACAAATGTATGACAATTTTCACACCCGTCACCTTGAAAAGATTTGTTCAAAAGCACTAAGGTTATGAGTGTTAAGAACCATAATTAAATATATTGATGAGAATCATCAACAGCAGTGCCTCACACAAGCAATTCATAGTAAAAAATGAGTCACTTACTTCCAAACACTACGCTGACTTAAATATGCAGATGCAAGGTTACACAAGGAGTCTGAAAAAATCAAGGGCAGGAAAACAGATAAACTGGTGTTAACATGCGAATGCAAATACATAAAATGCTTTCGCAAAGAATGCTACAGCATATACTTACAGTTTTTCATTGGCACAGAAGGAAAAACACTGTGTGAACAAAGTGAACATAGAAAGCTGACTTGAGCTACTGTAAGCTGTCTCCCCAAAATTCCACAGGCATTCTACAAGCATACAAAAGAACACCCCCAGCCAAGTAAAATGATAATTAACTTGGCATTTACACCAAGGTTTTTTTTTTTTGTAAACTACCAGTGCATTCATCATGTCTCCAGAGAGCAGCACACACCACCAGCACCAAATGCATTTTGATATAAAAGTGACACCAAATGCAACCTAACTAACCACATCATTGTGCGCAATACCTGTTGTAACCATTATACAGAGAAATACCCGGTGTTTCAGCGAACACCCGGAAACATTTTTAAAGGTTGCCTGTGGCAGATAGCAAAATTCGAGTTCATGAGCTGGTCCACTTGAAGAGGCAAACATTACTTGCACAAAAATTAACTGTAACACCATTGCATTTCTCCACAAAGTTCTGGAATTAATATCTCGGAACCGGTGTCATCTCTCAGAATTAGTTCTAAGTGGATCCACCTTGTGAATACCACGGCTAGAACTCGTAAATTTCAATATGGGCCATAAGGTAACTTGTTAAAATTTTCATTAGTGAATTTATGCTAATTAGTCAATTATGCATTTCTCATTTACTGCAACAACAGCAGCATCTCCGAATGAACACCGTTAAGAATTCTATGACGCACACAACGTTGCCTCCGCCTGCTGCAGTAACTGCCTTCTGTGGTTTGAAGATACACACACCAGGGGCGGGCGAATATTCAAAGTGTCGAATATGAATCGAACATTACACGCTAACTATTTGTATTCCTATTTGAAATGGAACTATTCTGTATTTTAGAATATTCGAAACTAACCAAGTATTTCACAACAACCTACTGTAAAAGTAATGTTACCGTTCTCTATGCTTTGCTAAACAATGCATCACAAATTGTCAGAAGTGAAACAACAACAAAAGTTTTCGATGCAATGCAGATACAAAAAATGGATAATGCAAGCTTTCTTTCTTAGCTTTGTGGCAGAATCATACATGACAACTCTGATTTTACTCGCAGTCCGTCATTTATGTTCTTCAGAGGTGTAGTCATTTAACACTTTTATCTATGCTACAACCAATGTTTTCCTTGCAACGGGCCCATTTACATGTGTTTATAGTCCGCAAGTCTTTCAGCAGTGCTCGTTATTTTTATTGCGAGAGCAATTATATGGATACTCCAGGTGAACTTCTTCCATTGGTGCCACCGTGACGTTTCATAGAAAGTCCAAGTGTGGTCAAATCTCAGCCGTGCACCGTATGCAGTGGATGCAAGCGAAAGCATGCAAGGGTGAGCTAAGGATGGTGGCTCAATCCTGCCCGTGCAAGGAAAGAAAGCAAGTAGGAGGCACGCTGTCTTCCGTCACATGCAAGGCACCAGAGGGAGCAAGCAGGGTGGGGTTCTACTCTGGCAGTGGCTGCGTATGGCGCGGCTGAGTGTTGTAAGCGATATGCGATGGGGACAGAGTGCACCGAATGCTGATAGCTTCATGTGCGCTGCACTGTAACCACTTAGTGCGCGTTGAAACGAGAGGTGGTATGAAGGTCCATTCGCTCGCTGCTGCTGCAGCTCTTCCACACTCCAGTGTTTCGACAGCGAGTGTCCCCAGTCATCGAGTGAGATGTGTTCATGTTTGTTTTTGCGTGTGTGTCACCATGCTTGTTAATATAGTTAGTAAGTGAATGCTCACCAACACCCGATAAATCTACCATCCTTGCTTCGTATAGCTGTCTGGTAATTTGCTATCGCACTCAGTGCTTCACCTTTGAAACTGCGACATTTTTCACAACTTCTCAGATATATATATCTGAGAAGTTGTTGATATATATCTGATATATATATATATATATATATATATATATATATATATATATCTTTTTTTAAAGAGGACAGACATTTATCTAACATTTCTTGGAAAGCTTGTTTGCAGCCAAGCTCTAAATTTGTTGAAAGGCTTTTAGTGCAGTATTTTAATGACAATAATTGATCTTGCATATGAAACTGATACTTCTTCCCTGATAGTTAGCTGTCACTTTTTTTGCATTAGTCAGTACAGGCATGGTACCTAATTACACCGAAATAAATATTCCTGCTGTAAATATATGTATCTGCATTTGGCTGTTCAATATTCAGTACTTACTGATTGTATTAGAAAAAGCTGATATTCGCCCACCTTTAACACACACAGGAAACCAGCGCTCTTGAGCGTCTGTGGTGCATAAAGCTTTGCACAATTTACTGAGCGCAAAAGCTGTATGATAGTAGCTCAGTGGTCAGCATGCCTGGTTCTCAACTGCACCCTGCCGCATTTGCATGAGGCCAATGCCTTGGTAGTGGCGGTAGCAGGCAAATTTTTGCATTGTCTTCGTCATGTAGTGAGGGTAAAGCTAAGGATGAGCAGGTAGCCTGATGATGACGGCAACATGGTGACAACAGCGTAACAAAAAAGACAAGACAGGTGGATGGATGCAGCAAACCCAATGTTTGCCATATTACTGCCATTGCAGTAATATGGCGCAACAAAATACAACTGAACCTCATTTTAACAAAGCATCATTCGATACGAAAAATGCCTTTGTTACACTTTGTTACATCCAGTATTCCTTACAAGCACATATTCATTGCACGCTAATATCGGTAATAAAAAATGTTATATTGTCACTAGCTCTCATAACAAAAGCTAACAAAAGCATAACAAAAGGGCAGGAGCGGTAATGTGGTGCCACACTATGTCCTTGTTCTTGTGTCGAAGGAGCTCCTCACGGACAATCTGATGAATAGTGGACGATAAGTCTGTTGGACAACTCATGTCCACACTGGCCACATTCATCACATTAGCTAGCCGTCCAAATTTCGGTGTAATTCGACGAGTCTTCAGTGTTTTGAAGGTATGGCAGTGCCCTATCACGTCTGATATGGTTTCCAAGTTGTCTTTTCCAATGAGGAAGTTATATAAGTTTTCCGTGATTCCCCTTTATGAGGTGTACCACCTTATCTTCTTCTGACATTCGAGGGTTTATGGTCTTGCACAGTTTCAGAACTTCCTCAATAAATGTGGTGCATGTCTCTCCGGGGACTTGAGCCCTCTGAGCTAACATTAAAGGTACCCTGAAACGATCTTGACAATTTTTTACGAACATACTGAGTCATTAGGGTAGGTCCTTCTGATCATTAATTGACCCATCTAAGTGCTCCGCGTGAAGTGCGTAATTTATTTTAAGGTTTTCAAAATGCATATCGCTGCCGATTGCAGCATACTGCTCGGCAGAATTTTAAGGCGCCCCTACCCATATGATGCAAATCACCCATAAGACGTCAGTGGAGCGAGCTATCCGATTGGCTGACCAGGGCATGATCGATAATTTTTCCAACTTTATGGTAAACAAATGACCTTCGTAATAGTTGGAATGTTAGTTAATTTGTTTTTATAGAAAGAAAGTAACACAAAGGGAATGCACAAGAACAATTTTTCAGTACACTTAAGCACTTGCAGCACACAGCAAATGTCGTCTGCTTGTGTTACAACGTGCTCCGTCTTTGATGAGAGCTGCGCCGTCAGTGTCAGTCTGTCTTTTCACGAGTGCTATGATTCGACTTTGTTGCATTGTGGACTGCAAACGTAGCAACTGGCAATATGTCAAGCTGCGACATCGTGTCCCTCTGCAAGGCAGTAGACGAGCGGACTGGCTGCAGTGCATCGGACTGCCACTATCCGATCTGCGCCAGGATTTGCGCGATTGCGGCCGTCACTTTACACCGGAAGATCACTAACGCAATAGCGTTTCGCGAGTCCGGTATTAGGGTAAACGCAAAGGGGACAGGGCTTGGCTGTGTCCCCTTGCGCGTCGTTTCATGGGATGAACAAAAGTGCAAATGTGAATGGTCTGCATGGTGCAGCCACCTGGTGGCATAGAGCTCAACCAGACACAATGTAACAAAATGTATTCTTTGTTGCTGCTGGTATAAATTTTTCGTAGGAGTGGAATCATTAACACATTGTTTTTTTAAATGTTTAAAATGTTTTACACTTGGTTAGAGCAATATTAGCTCTTTCTTTAGCTAGTTAAGCTCTGCGCCAACAAGTGGCTGGACCGTAGAGACCAATCAGGCAGCTCACGTACGTCTACACTAAAGTTCCTTCATCAGCTTGAGTTTATGCTTCCACCAATGCGTCAAAACGTTCTGCTAGTGTGTGGTTACCGAAATACCAGACACATTCGGCGCTGCGACAGAATGCTCGCAATGCACGCTGCTTCGATAGCTCTCGCTTGGGGTCGATGGCCAAGTGGCTAGCGGAGAGGTTTTGCGCGGGTTGGGTCGGGCTCCAAAACAACCGGAAGTGGACGATGTGACATCGCATCGTGACGCAGAACCAGTGAAGGCGGAGCTTAGCCCCGATCGCTCGCCGAATGAGTTGAGGAGGAAAAGCATGGCTAGGGAGGAGGGTAACTTGTAATTGCTTGCAGCTCTATTGATACGTAACGCTTCACTTAAATTGTGGTGCGAATGATTTACTTAAGCTGTACCCTACGCATCTACAAAATTTGTCCGAACTGTTCAGGGGCCCTTTAATTCCGCTTGTTTTTTCTTAGCATCCGAGTCGCCAAAACACTTCTTGATCTCCTCAACAAAACAGGCCCAAGTAGTTAGTGCGTCCACGTGGTTGTCATACCAACCCATTGCTGTGCCGGTCAAGAAGAAACAACATGTGAAAACAATAGCATGTGATGAATTTCAGCTGAGTTCCCTCATTATAAAGCTATAAAGCCACTGCCTACAAGTAAACGGTCACTGGATAGTGCTGTTGCGTAACTAATTCCAAGTGCGTGCGTGCGTTCACGCGCGCACGCGTGTGCGTGTGTGTGTGTGTGCGCGCGCGCACGTGTTGTGTCCCATACCTTTCAATTTATGCTAACCAACAGTGCTGTAGCAGTCTACATCTCAGGGACTCCAGTGTGGAAAGAAAAACAGTCTTCGCCGCAATTCTATTTCAGGTAACCTTCAAGACTGGCATTATTCACACAAGATTACAACTTATAACAAGCATATTCTAAGCTAAAAATGTCAGCCACTTCTCGTATGAACAAAAAAAGGAAAAAGGAAAAAAGAAAAAAGAAAAAAGAAAAGATGAGAGACTCACCATCTTCACTCATAGCATTCAAGTGTTGCAGTATGGTAGAAAATGGGGGGCGTTCCTACAAGCCGTGCATGCAAGAAACAACAAATTTAGTGTCCCCATTTCAAAGGCCTGCCTCTTGTCTCTATTCACCAGAACACAAATGTTTTAATGAAGCAGAGACTGCACCACTCTTGCTGCTGGCTACCATACTATCCCTACAATATTCACAGCCGTGCCACGAACGAAAACAAAAGTGCTTGAACTACAATTGTACAATTAGTACAATTACAATAAATAGGATGCTTCAACTGACCACACAGGCTTGTCTGTGCTAAAATAACAGTACTGAATTTTGGGAAAAGACGGGGAATGCGGGAGATGGAAATTCAAGACGATGAGCAAAACGTGAACAAGGTGAATGCAGGAGCCAACGTTTCAACAAGTGGACTTGTCTTCTTCAAGGCAAGTCCACTTGTCGCCTTGAAGAAGACAACTCCACTTGTCGAAACGTTGGCTCCTGCATTCACCTTGTTCACGTTTTGCTCATAGTACTGAATTTTGCGTGATCAGCTGGGTTCACCTATTCTATGCTAAAGTGATGCTATTAAAATTATTGTACACTACAGTGTGGACAAAGATGTGGTCATGAACTGCATAAATGTGACACAAACATCTACAATCCTGCTAAGAACACAGGCAACAGCAGCAGTCTTCAAACTTTTTAAAAGAGACTGCAGCATGGCACATGCCTACCTTGGGATCTGTCTTCCAACAGGCAGTCATTAAATTTCCAAATGCAGCAGGGCAGGTGCTTGGAATGGTGAGTCTCTGAAAAGTGGCAGTGTGAGTGATACGAAAGAAAAAAAAAAAGAAGAAAGGATGAGGAGAAAGGAGAGACAAGTTGTGTATGTAACACTTTCAACACTTAATTTTAAAATTCCCTTTCCAAAATAAAATTGTTGCAAAATGTAATGACATTACGAATAAAAAAAATCAACTGTACCTCTTCCTTTTCGACAACAGCCCAAGCCACTTGAAATCCTTCTATCCCCTTGAAGGGAACTTCGTGGGTGAGCAGCTCCCAAAGAACCACACCGAAAGACCAGACATCACAGGTTTCTGATGACGGCAAGCACTGGATAACCTGGAAAGATATGCACGCTGCTGACAATGTGCACATACAGATGGTGACTACCGAAATAGTCTGTGTACTTATAACAAGGAATGCACTACTCAGGGAGGAAATCTTGGCACACTGGAGCCACAGACGTATACAGAGAAAGGCAATTTTATTTTTTTTCCACAGCTTAAGTGTGCAGTCATGCATCTTCTAGGCTGCATGCGAGGGAAGAAAAGTCAATTCAGCTTTCAGCACTCCCTAGTGCATTGAATGCAAAACATATAAATAGGGTCGTTTGTTTTTGGGTATAACCCAATAATTCTCCATTTTTGCACCGCAAACAAAATTTACGAAGCTTGGGTCAAATCCTATTCTCCTCAAAATTTGCCCGTTCGTAAAGGATAATAATAAATGCAGGTGTTACAAAACTAATGAATGCTGTCCACCTTTTATGATCAAGTGGTAAAGTTACATGCCTATTATTATTATTATTATTATTATTATTATTATTATTATTATTATTATTATTATTATTATTATTATTATTATGTTTTGTTTGTTGCCTTTGACACGAATTGAAATCTCCCACTCCTTTCCTAATGCTGTATCAGGTTATATGTCTTCCCCAACTCAGATATGCATTGGTGGTAAGGAATGGAACTTCCAAATCTTACAGTCATAGACTAGAAAGAGTCCAGAAAAAGTTCATAGCAATTTGCCGCCATTGTTCTTGCACTGGCATTGGTCAATCTCATTGCACTTGCACTTTACCCTCACTACCATCCCTTACCTGCCGACAAATTTGCTTAGACGTTCTGTTTGTGTATAAGCTTCGTCACAGGAACCCGAACTGTGCTGAGCTACTTAATTGTGTTGTGCTTTGGATTCTGAGAAAAGTCACATGGCAGCACCAACTATTCCTCGTTCCTGCTTGTCACAGAACATTCTGCTGTGTATAAAATTCAAAATCTGTATAACACCTATTTCGCTGATCTTGATATTTTTCATCAGATACTTTCGTCGTTCCATTCACAGCTTCGTATTGTTGTGTGTTAGTTTTTCTCAATATATGTACGTATTCTCTTTCTCCAGGTGATTTGGCACATTGTCAACTTGCCTGGTGATATGTCCAATGTTGCAGCGGCTTTTTCTTTTCTCGTACATTTCATGTTTTTGTGCATTGCATTTACATGTATTTTACATAATTCATTTCTTACTTCTTTATTCATTTTCCCTTACGTTTGTACCTTTATCTGTACAGATTATTTTCATTGTACTTGTTCACTAATCTTCTGTTCATTTTTGGTTTACCTTGCCTTTGTCAATAGATAAGAGCTTGCTTTAGCAACCTTCCATTTTCTTTGTTGTACGCCAATATTATGGCCAAATGACTTTTCTGTACATGCATATTTTTGTTTTACCTTTGTATTCTTTTTTTTTAAAGCTGTACATTATGTTTATTTTCATTACATTACCTGTGCACCAGTATTAAAGCCTCAAGTTTTTTTCTTGTTTTTTCTGGGCACATAATCTAAAAGCTGGATTGACTAACTTATTTTTATTGACTCTCATCAGACAGTTTTAGTATAGCGTACGCTATACCATTGCATACGCTAAAAAATAGTGGGTCGTCGCTGCGCATGCATTGAACACTAAACGAAATAGCTGGTATAGCGGGCGTACACAAGGCAAATGAGTTAGCATTAGCATTTTTGCGTGGTTTGCGGAGTTTGCGGGAAACATGGCAGCGGTCCCGGCTACCCGCTGCGAATTGAATTTGGCATTGCTTTTGTAAAATGCACTTCATTCATAGCAAATGACTGTGTAAACGGCTTTCGCTTAGTCTCAGGCCGTTTCGACGACAGAGTATTATGGATAACCTCGTGGTGTTTTTGAGATCGCTTCTCGTTTCGAACGAGCCGAAGCCTAACGAAAGAAACGTTTGAGATGTCAGCGCCACCTGTCGCTACAGGCATAAAATAGCCGCAACGACGGCATATGGCCTCAGAGATCCGAAGATATAGCCGGCCAACTAAAATTGTAGAAAACGAGCGCGGCTTAGTGTACGCTATATTGTAGCGTATAGCGTACACTAAACTAAAACTGTCTATTACTTGTTCATGTTTTTTCTCTATCTTTCTGTCGTGAATTCTGTTCTTTTCTTTTCTGTGAAAACTGCTTCTTTTATTAACGGTAAGTTTCTATTCCATGTGTTCTTTTTTGTATTTATATTTGTATTTTTTTTTTACCATGCACCAACACTCAGACCTTACGGTTGTTCCTGGGTGCATTAAATAAGCATCACTGATTATTATTATTATTATTATTATATAAATATGTTATGTCTTGCTTTTTCTTAGCATTCAAATGAGAACCAACATATATAACAATAAAATATGTTCAGCACCTGCTGACGTTGAGTCAACGAAAGCTCATTGCTTCTTTTAGTAGCTACAGTTACAAAATACAACAATGGCATATTGCATTGCATTTCCCATGTTGCATGCATGTAAATGGCGACAGTGTACTAGCAAAAGAATTAGCACAGTGCTGATGTTGCTGTGCATTGTGAACAGTAGCTGTGACATAGAGAGGATGTTTATCGAACTACGTTGCGTACAAAGAAGGGTGACTGATTTGGTACTATATTAATTTTGTCGCAATAGTGTGTGTTGGAAAGCAGTAAAAAAGGACAACAGACTAGGATGACTGGGCCAACAAGTCTAGGATGGATGCAGAAGTTCTCCCAATGCATGTGATGATATATGCCATGTAAGATTCGAAAAAGCATCACATCCCCTTAGAAGCATGCCCGTGTGCACTACTTTTTGTAATATTTAGTCTAAAAAATGTAGAGATCAAAGTAACAAAAAGATAGCCATAACCCTCTCTATCTGCTGTTTTTATTAATGTGGTTGCTTTTAAATTTTCTTTAATAATGCTTGTGAACGATGACTATTAGAGGCGAGTTTGTCACATGAATTGCGAGCAGCTGTCATTGCCATTACATGTTGCTGTCAGTGATTTCGCTGGTTTAAATAGAATCTCTGTGTCCAAAAAGACACCACAGCTTGTGTTTATGAACATTATCAGAAAAATTTAGAACTTTGTGCTACCAGACAACAAAACCCCCAAGTTCTCCCCAGTTTCCCTGTCAAACAACAAAACTCCTGGATTTCTCCCCAGTTTCCCTCTTTAAGAACATCCGACGTTTACCCACCGAATCTAAGGAGTGTCTTACTGAAATAACTTGTAATGCAATTGGCATTCTTTGGGAACTTCATGCACTTTAATGCCCACCCACATCTAACCTCTTTCATGCCAACTTGGGCCACTGGGTGTGTGCAACTGGGTATGTGACACTAGGTATCTGAACAGTCTTGACCAATCCTCCAGAATGGGTATGCGCCACTGCGTAGTTGCCAGGATGTACAAGCAGGACAAGGGGCAAAAATTGAAGAAGTCAGCAACAGTAATTTGTAGAAGTCAGCTGTACATCAAAACAGAATACAGCTATCCAGCTATACATCTAGAATACAGCTAAGAATACAGCTATACAGCAAAAAGGGAAGAAGTCAGCATCGAAAGCAGCCAAGTTTGAAGAAAGAAGTGAAGTGAACAGAATGGGACCACAGTGCGCACTGAGCTACAGAAAAGTGAAGATGTCGGTAACAGGAAATGGAATAAGTTGGCTACACAGAATTCAGCAGTACGGTGTGTCACTAGTTTTCTTCAATGCTATTGCATTTACGTCGGCATTCATTGTGAGATGGGTTCAGATGGTTGAGCTGTTCTCGCGCCATGCAGCGCTTGATACCTTACAGACACGATTGGCCCCAAGCTATCTACATGATGCGTTTGTCTGTTTGTGATGCCCAGACCTGGTGAATGAACCTTTAAGGGGTCAGTTATCACTGTGAGTACTAAACTGGATTGTAAAGCCCTAATACTTACCTATTGTGACTTCTGTCAGTTCACAGATTTATACTTTAATACCTTCAAGTTAAATCATCAGCATTACCACCACCATCAGTCCATTTTTAAGTCCAACGCAGGCAGGAAAAAGGCCTCTCCCAGTGGCTTCCTTCTTTGGTCGAGCCCAACATAGATACGCAAATTTTAATCTCACCACTCTGCCATCCACTGCCACTCTCAACAATGCTTTCCTCCCACTGGTGCCCAATCTTTTTCTCTGGTAACTCATTAGTTATTTCTTCTTTTAACTATGTAACTTACCATTTCTATGTCTTCCTCATCATCTGAAATAGAATATCATCTACCCATGTTTCATCTCTAATCAACACTACTGTCTCTCGATCTCTTGTTATGCCTATCATTTTTTATTGCATCACTCATTACATGGCCTTTAGCTTCCTTTAGAGTTACATTATCATCCTCAAAGTTTTGGCCCCATAGATCATTAATGCACCAATCAATATGTGCATTTTCCTCAGTTATCCCCACAACTAACATGCTTATCAGGCCTCAACAATCCGATTAAGATTTAAATACGCATGCCACAACTTCAGCACCAGAAATAAGAAGCACACATATACACACACAAAAAAAAGAGGTACAATCAGCCCCAAAGAACTCACCTCAGGGGCCATCCAAGGCAGCGTTCCAGCCAGTGACATTCTCGTTGTAGCACCCAGGAAACGAGAAGCACCAAAATCACATATCTGATAAAAATAAAACAAGACCGCTCTTTCAGTCCCTGAACTTCAGAGTTTGCTCAAGCTCCGAACATAAGAAAATGCAACGAATGCCGCTCATTAGAGATGGTAACATGCAGAAAAAATTCATGTTTTAATGAAAAGTTATTTAGAAACAATTTTCTCAATTTCTTATTTTGCTTGTGTTATTTATCCATTTTATTACACAACCTACAAATTCCAGCATTTTATTGTGCTATCAATATATGTTCTTTTACTTCATTGCTTTATTACCCAACATTCTCGGACTCAGCTTATTTTAACTGATTGTGTAACATTCCAGAGCTGCCACCAGGACCATGAAGGATACCTTAGTCGACGAAATTGAATTAACCTTGACAAGCTGGCGCCTTTTCTCTTTGTGTGTGGGTGTGAGTGCACCTGAACATAAATACACACGCTTTTTTCCACTTCACTCCCACTGCAACACACCTGCTGTGGCTGGGAATCTAACCAGCTACCTTTTATATTCAGCTGCAAGACAGCTAAGCTACAAAAATAAATACCAGCAGCAGGTCTGAACTTATTTTGGTTAGTACATGATATGGTCATAATTCGAGTTTCTTTCAGCAAACTCTGCTTACAGAGACACTTCGGCTGAGGGCAAGCACTCCTAGCAAGTGGACAACTTGCAAGTAAGGTCAGGAAAGTTGGGACTCGGCACACAAAATTATTTTAGAAGAACAGAGTATGTGGCACAATCCACTAGGTAACAATGTTATAATGTCTTATAAAGACACTCCACATATTATTTCTCGAGGACGCATTTCTTGTGCACCGTAGGACGTACTTTCATTCTGTAATGTGTAACGAATGCTTTTTGGAAAAACAGCAAATGTAACATGGCTGCCTTCTGCCACTAGTTTGCGAACTGACAGCTTGAAACTGGTTCTCACGTCGGAAGGCCCGACAAGGGGATATGTATTGAACACTGACTAGCTTTAATTCTGCTACTTCAACATGTCTCCTGCAGTAATTAAGAAACAAACTGTGCACTTTAGTTAATTAAATAACCAATCAGTGATTATCACACATTTTCTAATGTCCACCGGCAAAGATACTAATGTGTTGCTGAAAAAACAGCCTGTTTATCTCTAATGCACTGTACTTCATTCCTGTGCAAACCACTCTGACTGCACGACACTTCATATGCAGAAGAGAAGACTCCTTACCTTGCATGTGTAGTCTGAGGATATAACAACTGTGGAGTGAAAAAATAAAAAAGAAATTCGACTAGGTAAGATGCGATATTATTCAAATTTATTACCACTTTACAGTAACATATTGTAAAAAGAAATGTCTCCTTCAGTTTAACGATTTTATTCAGAACAATTTTCTTACCGAAGTAACTCATTATAAGTACCCTGGCATATGCATAACACCTTTCTTGGTCCAAGCACGTCGACACTATAACTGTTAACTGCCTTCACAAGTCTTTCTTTTTAAGACGTTTGTTAAATTTTTCAACATCTGATGCTCTCCTTCAGGCATATAACACACTTACATGTCCTGCCTTAGAATACGCAGTAATAGTGGGATCCTTACACGAAATTAAACAGAGAAACTAGAGAGGGTCAAAAGCAAGTTATCCAAATTATTTTAAGTTCTTACAGTCAAACATCTAAATCAGAGCTATTGAGACAAATGGGATTACCTTCCATACGATAGCAAAATCGTGCTTCCCATTTGAAATTCTAGTGAACGGTCACTAGAATGTCAACAAATTGGCCCTCTTCCCTTTAGCAACAGTTATGCTACTAGACAATGGCACTTATTAGCAATTACCCTGTTAACATCACACAACATCTGCTTTATGTATTCCTGTTTCCCAAGAACAATAAATGAGTAAAACAATCTTTCTGACCAAAGAGTAACAAAGGACTCATTGTCACATTTCGAAATGCATCTCCGTTCATGACATTGCTTACATGCGAGTTTGCATTTTTGTTGTTCTTTCTTATTGCTTTGTATTTGAGGAACTGTAATTTGTTTCGTACAGCAATGAGCTTTGTAATATTTATTGTTTTTTAGTTTCATACATTTACCACCTTGTACAAGAAGCAGTAGCTATAAATAATTAATTAAATAAATAAATAAATAAATAGAAAGTGCAAGATCACATCTTATTCACAACCTCTACATCTTACTATGTTCAGCTGCCTATTAGCCATAAGCAACTAATCACAAGACTAGTCGCAACAGCAGTGCTTACATTATAGAACTCTAAAACAGTTTTCAAGACAGCTGTAAATTGTGCCTGGTACTGAAGGGCACCACCTCACAAATATTACCCAATAAAATGTTTTAATGTGCCTCGTACGAGTAGAGTTACTGGCAGTCAAATAATGTCCCTGCAATGCCTCTGTAATCCTTTCTGTTGCTTGCTGATTGCTAGTAACACTATTTATTGTCAGAGAGTTCAATAAAGAAACTTCTGCTTGAACAACTAAGATGGCTGAAAGTAGTATTGTTCGTCAATTCAACTGTAGTTTTAATGCAAAGACTGAAAAGTGTGTATGACTAAAACAATGCTTGACAGTACAATAAGCTTCAGCTCGAAATGTTCAAATTACGAAACCTCGAAATCAAACCAAATATTCGAGAAAAAGGACCATTGAATGTCGACTCAAACACTGAATATTTTCTCAATTCTAAACAAAGTGAAATATAAAGGTTATGTGGGGACCATACCTTTAAAAAACATAGTCACCATATGCAAAGTGTTATGCTACAGCACCGCACATCATTTTAAAGAGAAGTAAACATGGTGAGATTGTCCAAACAATAAATTGCTTTGCCTAAATCAAGAAAACAAATTTGGAAGCTGCCTAACGATGGGGCATCCTTAATGAATGACTGGAAATTACTGAGTGAAAGTCAGATACTCCATGCATTTGCTCTGCAACTACCGCAGCTCCCTTGTGGCAGAATTATTTGGAACAGTCAGTACTTGCATGTGCATCTTTCCCTGTAGATTCCAATAAGTGTTGCCATCTTTTATATTCGAACAGAAATGAATATTCGATGATATCAAATAGTGTATTCTTGAATCGAATACAAATTGAATAGCAAAGGTTATTATATTTGTATTCAAAATTTCAAATATTCACATGCACATCGTTTTAGCACATCAAATTTTAACACATTAAAAGCACATTACATTACAAGTGTGCTGAGAGCAAGTGGTAAGCCAACAAAATGTAGTGTAGGTGTCTATCTGTGCATTATTGCATTTGGTAATTAGCTGACTTCTGAATTTACTGCAATGATGAGTAGGTGGAAGCATGAACATGAAAGTTGAACATATAGAATTCATGGTTTTAATTGTACAGGATAAAATATCTTGGCAAAAAATTTGCATAGTCATTTGCAATGCACAAGAACTCACATAGTTTCTCATGTATTGCTTTTGTGCATACATTTGCTACCGTTGCCCCACACATGGCATCTGTGGCTGACGTAATAATTTAACAGGGCTCCAAACACAAATGATAACCGCTACAATTGTATCACAGGTCTCCTCACAAGGGCCCCAGAGTTTCTTGCCATTAGGAAAGCCCAACTGAGTAATAACACAGAACTTTACATAGAGTTTAGACACCAGAGTAAGGAAAGCAAAGCACAAGGTAAGTATGCAAAACCAAAATTGGTAGGCTCAAACTGAAGTACAACAGTCCGAAACCACACAACACACATCAAATATTATCATCATCATCAACCTCACCTTCAGTGGGCTTCGTCTGCGAGCCACCAAATAAAAGCAGTAATTCTGCCTCTGTCTTAAAATATGTAAATTTGAAATGCCAAAAAGTTGACTCGTAAAAAAATTTGCTTTTTTGCAATGCATGCACTGAGATATCAGTACACTCAAGTAAGCGTGAACACTCTCACCTATGCACCAACTTGCAAATACAAGTCATGCACGAATTTGGCGAAGCTATCACTCCAAAAGGGCAAAATGAAAAAGCTTACCATTCTTAGATTTCAGGTCTCTATGAATGACTTTAATGGGTGCTTCTTCATGCAGGTAATGCATACCTGTAAGAGCCAACAGATGGGAAATGAAAACTTATGATACAGGACTAGTCAACAAAGAGTAAGTAGCCTACAAGGAGCAAACAAAAACGAAACCCTTAGGTCCCACATCACAATGTCGTCATTGTATATTTTTTTTTTGCAAGTCTACCAAATATCCTTGCCACTTACCAGCAGCAATCTGAATGCCCCAGAGAAGAATCTGACCAAAGCTCAGCATGGAGTCATTCTCTTGCATCGCCAGAAAAGCATATAGGGAGCCATGTTCTGCATACTCTGCAAACACAAAATAGACAAATGATGTCAGAATCCTGAATGCACAGCTAGTATCATTCACGATCCACCACAGGCGTCTTGGCACTCTGTTGCGAAGCGCAAGAACCGAGCTTCAATTCTCAGCTGGAGTGGCTGCGTTCTGACGGTGACAGAATGCAAAATGTCTGTTTCCTGCCAAGTTGACTTTAGTCAAAGAACCATGACTTCCAATGCAAGCAGCCCCCACCAGCCTTACTAGGTGTCAAAAGTAATCCGGAGTACCCACAGTAGCGTCCCTAATAGTCAAGGTTCAGCTCTGAGGTGCAAAAATTTATTTATTGATAGATCACTCACTCACTCAATCAATCAATCAATCAATCAATCAAGCAAGCAAGCAAGCAAGCAATCAAATATTTTTTTTAATATTCCATGTTGTAACATGGAATATTATAACTGTGTAATAATGTAACAGATAAACAGAATAAGCCCACAATGAAACCCTGTTAGGTATTCTGACAAAACAGCACTCACCTGTGATAATACAGAAATTCGGCGCCTTGGTAGCAGCCCCGTAAAATGTTATGATGTTCTTGTGGCTTAGCACACTCAGAACTTGTGCCTAGAAACAAGCCAAAATACTCATGTCGGGACATTGGCACAGCTCAGATGTTACCACCAAGTGACATGGGTGCATTTGGTATTAGCATGGCACCTCTCGAAAGGTAATGCAAATCACACTTATTAGAGTGCTACCCTCCAGGTTAAAATGTGCACTGAAAAAAACAAACACACTTTTACATAATGAACTTACTTGAAACTGCTGTATATGATGACAGCATAAGCACTAAACATTCACTAGCCCTACAACAAGGCAACTGCATCAATTACACAACCATTGCAGTAATGGTGAATGCCTAAAAGAGAACACACCTGTCAATTTGCTTTCTGACGAATGCATTTCAGACCAGTACAAAATCATATGGACTACCGTGAAAGCAACGCACACAGCAATGTGCACTGGGAAACATTAGGTATATGTACCCACCCTCTCAAGTAAAGCACTGGCAAATTAGGATGCAAATGCACCTAACACCATTAGTGCACCAAGGCTTTCAGTCAGAAGGAGGGCAAATTTCGACAAGAAATGACAATGTGTTTTAAATGTTATATATATATATATATATATATATATATATATATATATATATATATATATATATATATATATATATATATATATATATATATATATATAGTGCTTTTTAGGATTCTAAACCTTCCAGTGAAAGGGGGGGGGGGGGGCTTTCTACAAAGGTACAATTGTAACTTCCCTCTCCTGTCTCTTACAATTTTCCCCCCCCCCCACCACTGCCAAGCACTTCTTGCCTGTAATTCACAAGAAACGAGATGAATCAGTAATTTTATTTGTATAAGGTTAGGACTTCAGGCCAATATGTTGGGAGAAAAGTTAACAAAAGGCTGGCTTCACATGCAAAGGCCTTGGCCTCAAGCAAAGCCATACATCTCCTGAGGTGAGCACATGGTGTCATTATGTTTGCCATATGCTTTCAAGCATTAAGAATTCCCAAAGCACATGTCACATTGTTAGTGGTTGTCTATATACTGCTGGTTGACTGCCGCATCAGTGACATCTGTCTCATTCTCACTATGAGCTTCGTTGCGAGTCCTCCATCTCATTTTCAGTGCTCTGGTTCCCATATGCAGTTTTCTGTAAATACGAGCTGGTCTTTGAGCTGAGAGTGGCCAGTGCCAAAGGTAAGGGCAAGAAAACTGGGCAAGTTCAAAAGGCTTTACAGATTTCGAAATGAAGAGATATGTGTGAGCACATCATCAATAGTGCTTATGGATACAGAAATAGAATTTGTAAAGAAGGATCAAAATTAATTTAATCTCTAGGGTTCTATGTGCCAAAATCACAATGTTATTATAGATCATGCCGTAGAAGGGAACTCTGCATTAATCTTGACTACCTGTGGTTCTTTAATGTGCACCTGAATCTAAGCACAAAAGCGTTTTCGCATTTCTCCGCCCATAGAAATATGGTTGCCACGGCCGGAAATCGAACCCGCGACCTAGCGCTTAGCAGCACAATGCCAGGAGTCCGGGTCAGCTGACTATGACAAAAGAAGGGGTGGGGGGGTCGTTGTCACCGCCCCATTGTTGGTGTGCCACTGAACGAAGTATCATGTTCACCAATGCACAGGTATTTAATGACAAGGATTCTCATGTGCCCTGAACTCACAGCAACATTTACCTCTTCCCCTACTGTCACCCGTCAAAGTGTGGCTATTACATATCCTTTAAAACAGTCATGTTAAAATTAAGCTTTCTATTTACTTCCTTTTGAATTTGATATATTTTCTGTTGCAATGCAATCGAATATCAAACATCAATTTTGCAACAGATACGGCTTTATAGGAGTCTGCGTGCACTGTGATCGTGTTTTTTTCCAAGTGGTTATGGAGGCTAGATGTCTATGCCACTCAACTGCATAACAATTAAGTTATTTTTGTAATTTGTAGCAGAGTCATATGGGTGTATTCAGGGGAAAGGGAAGTATTCACAGTGAGCTCGTGCTAATCCCCCCCCCCTCAAAAAAAAAAGAAAAAAAAAGAATTCTGTGTGCCAGGACAACTGGCATAAAAACATACGGAACAACACCCGCCTGTCCCATCCTCCTCCTCCTCCTCTGGTCAAGTGCAAGCACCCCCTCCTCCCCCACCCAAAATAAATTCCTGGCTGTGGCACTGCCCAGTCACACCCACTGCAATCCCCAAGTTCATTTTTCATGTAGCAGCAGCCACACAAAGCAAGATAGGTCATCTGACAGCTCATAAATTGTGCTCTAGTTTACCTTGCATGCAAAATCATGCAAAATGATGGATGCTATAAGCTTTCCAAAATAACTTCAGAACTACTTAATAGCACTATTCAATGTATGATGAGACAGGAAAGAGAAACACAATTTCACTGAGTAAGTTTTCAAAACTTTGCTCACGTTTTTCTGGCAGAAAAAGATTTGACTATTGCGATAAAAATGAAGGTCAAACTTCCCGTTTTGAATTTCCTACCCAAATTGTGGTGCGATGCCAACGACATTTATTTTACGAGCCACATCTCAAGTTATTTGCACATGTTTAGACCCTCTTTGTTCAGGAAAATATCTATAAAAGTTGCAAGGTTGAATGTTTGTTTGCCTTGGAATACAACCTAATTCTTTTTTTCATTTATAGACAATTAAGCAACTTGGAGAAGGCACTGCCATAACCTATGATGTTGCACATAGCTGGCAACAGGAGTGTAAGCATGGTACATAGGTTGGCACACCCACTAGTGAGCACACTGATTCATACACACACCCCGTTGACTTCCTAGATGTGGGATTGAGCATTAGTGAGTGACAATAGGTGTGACTGAGTGAGATTATGAAGAGGAATAAGCCCCAGATGACATGTCAACAAAATTCAGTGACAGTAAGTCATAGAAATGGTGGTATCCTTGCGTACGTATGGAATAATGCACCGTGATGGGTACTCATTTTACATCCAATTTGTTTATGTCAAACACGGCAGTACATGAGGCAGAAAACATGTGTCTCTCGTTTTGATTATTTTATAATTTCTTTTTTTTTGGGGGGGGGGGGGGGGGAGGTCACCTAAAGCACAGCCAAAGTGTTAAGGCTGTTTTAAGTATGTTAATTTTTCTTTTAGATTTTTATCAGCTTCAGGGTAACCCAAAGCAGTGCTGAATGTGTGAGCATACATGCCGATTGTCTTGGTGTATTTTTTTCCTTGCTTTTAAGTTCACTCCAACTACAGTCAAAGCCTTAAGAATGTTATGTTTGTTTGTAACTTTTTTTATCTTCAGACTTCAACATGACTGTCGTGCACAACTTAGAGGTAGCAAATGTCCTTGCTGTGTTGGTTGTGCATTTGTGCACGTGTGTGGTTGACACCGGTGTCTCCATGTCCCCTCCGAAGTCATTATCCGAGCAGCTCACGACAGCTTAAAAGGGAGGCCTGGTTAGTCTGCTTTGGGGAAAATGCCACCAAGCTACTCCTGGGAACCTAAGCTGTCGACAGCACAATCCCTTGACAAGGCCCTCTCTGTCCTGAAAGAACCACCGTGTTCAAGGGTCACTTTTTTTGCATCACCATGATGAATGGACTGACACAGCTGACTCAGTCGTCATATGCCCATTTCTTTCTGAACTCTCTTTCACTGTGTTAATTCCCTCTGCTCATGGCTAATCCTTCAAATGTATGATATGTTAATTTCCTTTTTTTTATTATAATGTTGCTACTGTCATGTGTATACGTCTTACTGATTTAAAACCAGCATTTCGCTAACTGACTGATGAATATACTTTGTCTTGGTTCATGTAAGTCCACCCCATTTGCTTGCGGCTATGCCGAGCATCTAACACCCACCCGCTTTTGTCATATCTCGGTGGAGACCTTGTTCCCGCACCGAAACCATGACACAGTGACTCAGATTGGATTTGAGTATGAATGCGAGTGACTTTCGGCAAGTGTAAGTGAATGCAAGTGCAGTTTAGTGCGAGCGTATGCGAGTTTAAGTGGGTGTTCGTAAGCGCGCTGATGAATCTGAGTACACGTGAGCGTGAGTGAGTATATAGCTCAAAAATATGTTGGCGAGCGATTATGAATGAGTATCCACTTATAGTTCTGATCTATGGTGGAGTGTCACCACCAATCTCTTGTTTTTGTGTGCTTCCAGAATTAGCAAGCCTCTCCTTAGTGTAAAGCAGACCAAACAATCTATATCAACTGAATGTTTATTTTTAATGTCACCTTGAACAACACCGAACACTATAAATGTTGGTCTGACAGCATAATGCAATGAAGCAGAAGACATTAACAGCTTTCAACATCCTTTGCTTCTTCCATGTCCAGTCAGTCTTTCATTAGTCTGTGTTTTGCTTTGTCAGATTATGCAAGGTGAATTGATTCCTGGTTCACCTTTTTTTTATGCTCGTTCACAACTTAAGCAATGCTTGGAAGCTTTACAGAAGTGATTTTGTCAGATGTAGTGCGTACATCACGTTACGTCTTGGTGCATTATGTCACTGGCCAGCTAACAACAGCAAGCAAACAAAAGTGTGACATAAGTTCCATTTCTGTGCCACTGACTTTGGTAAGCACCAACTACTGGATTCCCAGCCATTATGTGCAGAAAACCATAAGCTTACTGAAGCCAAAAAATCTAGAATAACTTTAATATGCCCTGCACAAAAACAACAGAAATACTGGTGTTCTCCTTTTTGAAACTTCTTTTTAAGGATTGTTAGTTGTGGAACCCACCTCCTTTTCAAGGACCAAAAGCTTCTTCACAGCCACTTGCAGGTTTTGAGACTTCCACTTAGCACGATATACACTCCCGAAAGCACCACCTCCACACCTTTCATAAAAATGTAGGTCTGAGAAGTCCACTTCCAGAAACGGAGGGCATGAGAACTCGGAGCTTGCACACTCTGTCATCAGATCAGCGTCACCGTTGTGCCACGATGCACTGTCATTGTTCGAGCGCTCGTCTTCAGCAAACTCCTCACTCGTTGGCAATGTCTGCTGGTTCGTTGACAAATCAAAGCTGCTGCTCTCAGCCTGCGAAGGCGCCAACGTGCCCAGGCCTGCCAATTCAATGTTCGTGGAGTTGGTTAGCTGCTCCACTCTGCTAGAGCTTTCCTGGAGGTCGCTGGAATCCTGGTAGGAGACGCTGCCCCCAGACTCGGCAGCCATACTGGATTAGGCCTGTAAGAAATGTATAGTTAAGTCTGAACAGCCAAATATTGTGTCTTGTTCCGTCTTGATCTCTTTCATAGTGTATACAGTTTTTATGTATTTCTGTGAATTGTGGAGTGTATTTTTGTCGTGCATCAATGCTGTATGCTGGTTTTCACGTGTGAAACAGAGCCCGGCATATAGTTCTCGGCATAAGGTATGTTTTGTCTGCCTCCAGCCATTTGCCTCATTTTGAAAGCATGTTGAATGTTGCGTGTGCAAAACATTGACACAGCGCCCTAATGAAATAGATACTATTGCCACTACAATACCGGACATAGGCTCTTGAAAGTACTAGCTGCACCAAATAAATGGGATGTTTTCTTTAAATCATCTGCGACTGTATCAAGCACTATAACACTCGCGTCATCTATGCCAGCTTTATTGATATTCTTAGGCACTTCTTGAAGACATCTGATGTGGTAGAAAGAAGTAATTTCACTTCTCATATGGAGCTCTGAATTTGCTCCAACAACAACGTCATCTTGTAAAGAATGCATCTTCGCGCATAGTAGTGGAAGCAAAGATCTAAAAGTTAATTGTCGTCTTCGCGCGTTATTTTTATGCGACGCGTAAACTAAAACTACAAGTAATTATATTTGAGAATGCATGACTCTGAAAACTACGCAATAAGTTCTAAGGCAAGCATGACGCTATTTGCTCTTCCATTGAATGCCTCGCTGCATGCAACTTCTCGTTGATTACGCAAGAGCGTCATGATATAACGGCACGGAACGCTTCGAAGCAATGGACAGGGAAGCAGCCACTCACGCGTAGGACGGAAGCGACCACAAATGTCATGCCCTGATCATGATAACCACTTCCCATCCCTTGGCAATCGGGCAGTAGTGGTCCAAAGTACTCAAAAGTGTTTGACACATAGGTAGCTGATGCAGTATAAGACAATACTGGCCCAAGTCAAATAAATGTCTTGGCATAGTTAGAGAAGCGTGAGACAGTAACGGTAGCAGTACATAAAGCTGTTTTGCAGGGCGCGCGTTGCCGCTTCCGCGCGGATACACCTCTGTGTAAATGAAAGGCTGCTCGAACTCGCACGTTCTGCGCGACATCTGCTTCCGAAACCCTTTGGAACCAGATAAACTTGAGCCTCGATCATTTCAGGTCATGACGCATATTCTACTAAGAACGCAAGCTAGAGGTCCTGCGACGCTGTAGGAGTCCGGAATAAGAAGATATTACACCCTGTTTCACAGACGGTCGCAATCCGACTCCCTCCCAGAAAACAGCTGGTCAGCAGTTTCTTCAAGCTTTCAGTACCACCACAAGTTATCACGATGTAGACCCAATATTAACGCATAGAGTTATCGGCAATAATACTATGTGCGTGTTAGGCCGTTCAGATCCGCAGTTTTCGTGATCGATTGCTACGCTATTCTACGTACTCCTCTGGAACTTGCGCACTACACCGCGGCACGACAGCATCGTAAGGAGCTTATACATAAATACCGGGGTAAAATAAATCAGTTTCCCTTACCAAAGTTCCCGGTTGGAATTACATAAAGAATATCGGGAGGTGACACACTGATATCATGAGCCTTGCGTACTGTGCAGGAATTTTAGGCCTAGATGAATGCAGACGATTTTTAAGGTCACATGACTTGTATCTGTTCGTTTGGCCGCACGGGGTGCCTCGCTGTTCCAGTTCAGGCGGATAGCAGGCAAGCTAACCATGAGAGGAGGCGTCCAAATTTAGAACAACGCGCGGCTTTCCTGGGCTGCGAACTTCGTCGAACGCAGCATAAAAACAAAGCTGGGTGGCCTCTGAGAGGAGCTGTCAGTAATTTCAACGTTCACGACAGCTGCTGTTTCTCTTTCTCTCGCCGGTGACGAGACGCATGCATGCCGAATTTGCCATTCTTCATAAGAGGTTACGTTTCCTCACCTGCGAAACTGTTTCATTTATACAATCATTAAGATGAACTACTGGTGAAAAAATAAAGCCACTTTTCATTCACGCCAGACACCGTTCCACAAGGCGCTCGTAAGAATTTCGCGTTCATGTGTGACCATCCCCGGTCCCTAGAACCGTTGCACGCAGATAGATCCCTAGCTGCGCGCTTCGGTCGCGATTTGCGATGAGGTTGCCCCTACAGCTGCGCAAGCCAAGACAGCTGACAGAAAGCTTCGATAGATATAAGTGCAGGAAAACTGAGAAACTTGACTATATGTGTGTGTGTGCGTGCATCGGTGCAATAAACTATCCTAGCTGCTAAAACCTAAATTTCCATTTATTCAAATTATCGCTTCATTCAACGAACACCCCGGCAAATTCAGCTTACTGCTTGAATTAGACAATCTGTCACAGCTGGTTTTTGGCAATGTCTGTGTTCAGAGTGTCAGGCAACTAGAGCGCCGCTCTCGCACATGTTGTGGGAGTGTCCTGTTATATCAGCTAAAATAGCAGTAGCTCCGGAGGCTCTTGCGTCTAAGTGGGCCGCCGTTCTGCGCAGCTCCTACCTCCAAACACAAGAGTGGGCAGTCCAGCGGGCCTGAGAGACAGTGACGAGGCAAGGCCTTGAAGTCCCCTCATGGGAGACCTGAGCCTGGGTCGTTAAACATTGCCGGATTTACATTAAGTTTGTTTCCATCCATCCATATATATTGCAGATTTCACTTTGGCATGCCATTCAGCATTTGGTCTAGTATATTGTCCTTACACATAATTAGCATTTACCTTTCTTTAATCGCAGAAATATATTGAATATTTTTTTTTGACCTCTGTACAAGTGTGAAACAGCTACTATAGCTTGTACAGGCCACTGCACATACCTTGTGTTCTGAAAAGAGTGTCTGACTGAAGTTGTGTCTTCGAGAAGTTTGGGACATTCGGTACTGTCAAATATCAGTACTAAAAAGAATTAACACACATACATGGCTACATGTTCACATAGTCATGTGTGCATATACTTATATGCGTGCACGTAGGTGAGAATTTCACTTGTTGCCACAGATATATAAGTTCGCAGCTAAAGTCAATTACTGTTCAGACACACGTAGAACCCCATGAAATGCACTTCTTTTTTTACCTTCGAGGCCCAAAGAATTTTTAGGGGAATGGGTAAAAAATACAAATAGGAAACAGAACAAAATGCAGTGAATAATAATAACAATGAAAAAATTTAAGTAACGCTTTTGTGTACAATGCTGGCTAGTGCATTGAGGGAACGTTGATTATCACTAATAGATGCTATGTCAACATGAAGGCAGTTCTATTCGATTGCTGTCATCGTCATCATCATCAGCAGCAGCTTATTTTATGTCCACTGCAGAACAAAGGCCCCTCCCTGCGATCTCCAATTACCCCTGCCCTGCGCCAACCAATTCCAACTAGCACCTGCGAATTTCTTAATTTCATCATCCCACCTAGCCTTCTGCTGTCCTCGACTGCACTTTCCTTCTCTTAATTGGCACCCATTCTGTAACCCTAATGGTCCACCAGTTATCTAACCGATGCATTACATGACCTGCCCAGCTTCATTTCTTTCTTTTAATGTCAATTAGAATATCGGCTATCCCTGTTTGCTCTCCGATCCACACCGCTCTTTTCCTGTCTCTTAACGTTAAGCCTAACATTCTTCGTTCCATAGCTCTTTGCACGGTCCTTAACTTGTTCTTGAGCTTCTTTGTGAGTCTCCAAGTTTCTGCCCCATATGTTAGCACCGGTAGAATGCACTAATTGTGCACCTTTTTTTAATGATGATGGTAAGCTTCCAGTCAATATCTCTGAAAATGTCTGGCATATGCGCTCCAACCCATTTTTATTCTTCTGAGAATTTCCTTCTCATGATCACGGTCCCCTGTGAGTAATTGCGCCCTAGGTAAATGTATTCCTTCGCAGACTCTAGAGGCTAGAGGCTAACTGGCGATCCTGAGCTATTGTTCCCTTGCCAGGCTGTTGATCATTATCGTTGTTTTCTGCATATTAATCTTCAACCACACTATTACACTCTCTCTGTTAAGGTCCTCAATCATTTGTTGTAACTCATCCCCCATGTTGCTAAACAGGACAATGTCATCTGCAAATGTTCGGTTTGCAGATGACATTGCATATGAATTGCTGTGCATGGTAAAAAATAACCAGGAAATGTTTTTGTTTTACAGACTGTGATGCCTACCTTATAACGATGATCAACGGGGTGCTAAATGTACTGTGCTGGTAAAATAAATTTGTTGTGAAGGAAAGTATGGCGGTATATGTTATGAAATAAATTCAGCTGCCAAAAGTTTCAATAAGTTGCTAAACACGGGAGGAAAAGGCTGGCGTTCATGGCTGTTATGCTTGCAGTGCAATCATAGTTGCCGAGCATAAAACAAGCCAAGTTATTCTGTATAAGTTCCAGGGCAGTGATCAGTTTTTCATGCACTGGATCTCGCACAGAAGCAGCTTATTTAATCTTTGGTCGCATTAACGTTTTGTAGACTAATAGTTTTCATGAGGAGGGAGTGGCATAGAATTTGCAGCCTAAGTAACGCAGCATGCAGTTAGCATTTTAATGATGTTTTCAGTGCATGTTGTCCAATTTAAATGCCATCATAAAGTCGAACCAATTTACAACGACGCCAGTTTTAACAATATATAGAATATAGCAATAAGCGTTTGATGCACTGTCGACTTTTGTATGTGCTCTTTGGTAAAATAAACCACTTACCAGAATGCTTCCATGCCACATTATTGGTTACAACAAGTAAATCTGGCTGCTAAGTAAACATCTCTGCCAAAAGGAAAAAGAACACATTGTTCTTGAGCAAAAAAAAAGCTGCTGCTTCCATAGGCGAATATACCAGAAAACATAAGTATCAGTAGTGGTCCTGATATCTTATGACAATGTGTTCAACCAAAATATGCACAACTCTTAATCATTGCCATGGCCAACTGCATTGCACTTAATATTCGTTAACGTAGGTGTGTCAGCAGTGATACAATTACCACTCAAATATTTTTTATCTTGTTCTTTCAAAAAGAGTTGTGCAACACAAAAATATTCATACTAGTGCGCTAGCACCCTATGCCAGACTTCCACAAGATGCCACCACAAGCACTGCAATTCCGTGATACATCTTCCAGTATTCAGGTATGTGCCCATGCCAGTATGTCAATTGCCATGGTAGAAATTTATTCGCTACAAACACAAGGAAACGAAAATGTGTTAATACAACAGTGCATAAGTCCTGATGCATTAAGGAGAACAAAAGACATAGTCCATGAATGATCGAAGGTGACCCCTGTATGTATTAATGTTATTGCTATGCCGCCCCGAGTTGGTGTGTTCGGCAGTAGTTGATACCAACAAGCATGAACATCAAAGGCATTTTGTGGTTTATAGCATGGTACCCATGGCAAATATGCAAGATGACCATGACACATTCCATGCTGCCTAGGCACCAACTATACACTTACAAAGCTTGTAGGAAATGCATTCCTACAAGTACAAGCATTAAGGGCTTGTAACTGTTTTTTGATGAACCTTACATCAAGCTTACCAGCTGCTTCAGCATAGAATTTAAGTGGAAAAAACAAGCTTCTGGTGACACATATAAAGAAAAATAGTTCAGCAACAGGACCAATGCAAGACAAAACAACACAGGTACTGAATCTTTCATTGGTCCTGCTGCTGTGCCATTTTTCTCATAATGTTGCTCAACCAACTAGGTCAACTTTGCACTCTTGTCTGGAGACGCATTATTTATGCCAACAAACACCGTGCATTATGTCATAAACAGTGATGAACTCATATCATTGTATTAAATTGTTACATATTTATTAATTATGTTAACGCACTTGTAACTGGAGCCAGTCAGTGCCCAAGGCATATCCAAGTTGAGACTACCACCAGTTTCGAGGTATTCATCCATAAAATATGCCATAAAAGACATTTCATACAATGGTGTTCCACATAGATTTGTCACACAGAGCACAAGGAATCTAAACAAGCTAGAGTTTCACATGAAGATGGAGACTTAATTGACATTAAACAATGGGCAAGAGATATCACCGCAGCCTTCATCGATATCTCTTGTTTAAAAGGGCCCGGAAACACTTTTTGAACATAGTAAGAAAATGCTTATGATCTGTAGAAGAGGCTTCTGTGCACATGTGATGCAAATATTATTGCACTGCATCCAGCAAGGTATTTACAATCTTATGTCAAAAACAGCAAAATATTGCTTGCTCTCACTTCCACAATGTCTTCATGCAGCATCATCGCAAGCAGCTGAGTTCACCAACAGCTACTGGCTGATTTTGTGATTGTGAGAACATTATCAGTAACACTATAATTGTTAATTTTGAGTTAAATAAATGAAACATATAGTATATGCCTGCAATCTAAAAAAAATAGAAAAATTATTTCATCATTGCACAGCCAGTCTACATACGACAGCTGCGTGTTTGTGCGTCTGCTGTGCATGGCTTCCGATCGGGCGGCTCGGTCCTCGGTCCACTTGCACCGCCTAATCTCAGAGGGCACGTGCTGCATAGTGACACCCAACCGCGTGGTGCCGCTACAAGCACTCTCACTTTAAATCTCGGTTTAAAGCTTTATCTCACTTAATACAAGACACTCAACTTTTGAGTTGGGCTTTGCCCCCAGTGGCTTCTCTCCTGTCCGTGTGCTAGTGGAGACAAAAAGAGAGAGAAAGGGCGCATCGGTGCAAGAACTCCACTTGTACTCGAAGGGTTTAGAAACATCTTGCAACATGAGATTCGTGATATGACGCCCTTTAATAGTGAGGCCATTCTATTATTAGTCAGAAAAGTTTTGCAGGGCCCCTTTAAAAGGACACTTAATTTTAGCCTGGGACCAACTCCAACTTCTCCATTAAATTAAATACATGTAAAAATCAGAAGCACATGATGCAGCTGCTGAACCAACTTGAAATAAATTTGTTGCACTTCAAAGAAAAAGTCAAATTCTAGCTAATGTAGGATGTAGAATTTTTATTTAAGACATCATACTTTTTACAAAAATTGGTAAGCTTTAAAAAAATTGAAGCGTGAAGTTTACAAGTACATAAATTTGCACCAAAAACAGATATATTGCTGTTCTGTTCTAAAGTGGACAAATTTCCTATACAAATTTACAGATTTTGCGTAATTGTTATAGTGTTTACAGAAGTATTGCAAAAGTCCTACTTGCGAATTCATGGTAGACTTGAGAGCAGTGTATAATACATCAATACGTCTGAAATTGTGATGTTGGAGTTACACATTTGCTACTGAGTTTGTTGCAATTTTCAGCAATTTTTGTATAAAGATTGGCAGCCTAAATGAGAAATCTGCATTCTGCAGCCACTGGCAACAAACCTCACTAAACATAGTGCAGTGGGCACCGGGCCAATTTCTTCATCCCTGTGTGCTTAGATATGAGCTCCTAAGCTAAAGCTTCCTCTTAGCACCCGTTGACCAGTGCACAAGGAAGGCGTTCCAGGAGAATACTGTTGCAGAGCGTGCTTCAAGGAAGCATAGGCAATCACCGTCATATAGATACCCATTAGTCTTCTGGTTCCCTTATGTTCTGATGTTCCCAGTCTTGAAGGGGTTTGTTTATCAGCAAATCTATATACTATCATGCTTCAACAGTTCCTATTACATTTTACTATAAGTCATTGACATGACCTATTGGGTTGCCTCAGTCAAATCTGCGGCAACGTCTGCTCACTTACACGACGACATTGTTCACATCATTGAGCTAAAGCCGTTTATCCCAGCTGGCCCGCGATCAGTACTGTGCTGGTGTATGTGCCTGGCAGATAGCGCCACATAACTGACAAAGACACATGGCATTTGGCCAGCCAAAACTAACAAAAAACACGTTAGTTTTTTCCTGCAGTATGAGCAACTCTTATGCCTGTACAGCGTCTGCTGTTTTGTAAAAAGTAATAAATACACATTGTGGGTGAAGAAAAACCAGACACATGCTGGGGCTCGAGTCCACAAATTATATTTTCAGCTGAGCTCACTCAATCAGGTGGAAGCCCCAGTCTGCCGATTCCACTGCCCGCGCACCGTCAGCGTGATGGGCGTGTTGTTGTCGTCTTTTGTGATGGGACCATTGTGGCATGTAGTAGTGTGCTACAATGTTTTTGTGCAACAACGTTTGGTAAAACTGCAATAAATGTCACAGCAAGTTTGCAGACAGATATCCTGAAACTAATGCTGGTCTTGAAAGGTACACCAAGTGGACATGTCTTACTCGGTGGCTCCTTTACATTTTTCTTCAGCTAGAAAACAGCTGACTGGCTTCACTTCTGAAACTGCGAATTTGTCTTAATTCGTAAGGTAACAACATAATTTGGAAATATTAGTTAATTTAGTAGCCAGTTGAATGTTATGACAAATTTCTGACATCCATCAGCATGAAAAGCATGTTGAAAACTGTCCTCCATTCCTACTGCACTTACCTAGTAATTTAAGACTTCACTGAATATTTACCACAGCACTTAAAACTGCACTTTGCTGTGCAGTTCTAAGCTGTACCACTGTACAAGGGAAAAAGTCTGTGCCACTCTACAAGGAAAAAAGGCTAACTGTCCCCAGCACATATAAGCACCTTATGAAAGTGCGCAAGACCAGGTATGGTTATTTTGTCTGAGGACTTCACAGGAGTGCAGGGAACATTATACCAACATGCTGTACTATTACAATTACAAGAGCCTCAACATTACTGTGGCATCCATTCAAAGGCTGCTATTTGGAAAAATGTATTGCAATGCTTTAGAGCATTGCATGATTTCATACTTGTAGACTTCAAACATGCCATTATGGGCCCCCTTGAGAACTTTTCCTGAAAGGTTAATAAATGACTGTCAGAAGAAAGCAGTATCAAGCTGAAACCATTACTAAAGGTATGCGACATTTGCAGTTGCCAAATGTCAGTCGTAGTTTATGAATGATAAAGAGGAGTGCTTTCTTACGACTAGATTAGTCTCACAGAAAAATTAGAATAGCATGCATTCGTTCTTGCAGCGGGAACATTCTATCTTCATACCATTTGCTGCTGCAGCGCGGAATTTCTGAGCTTGATATGAAAAACTGGCATCAGGCCTGGGCTCGTATTTTGTAATTATCCATTTAATATTTCACGCTTTTAACCTTCTTTCAATTACTCAGATGCTGCTGTGCTTCCATTATCGCCATGATATGCCACTTAACTGAAAGAAGAATGGTAAGTGAAATGAATCATTATGCATCTAATGTGCTTGCACATATTAAATAGATGAAACAAGCACCAGGTCGCCATTTATAAAATTTTTACTCTCCTCTTCCATCTCGCCCCCTGCTTTCTAGTGTTCTCCAACTTGTCTTCTGCTTTGGCACGCTTCACTGCCAATAACTTTGTTTTAATCCCTTGTTCCTAGGCCTGGGAAGGTACTTAAACACATTCACTATGGAGGCCAATTCTTAAGTTCCGTTCAATATACCAGACAGTTTTTAAGATGAAGCTTGCCGACTTCCATTTTTCATCACACGATATGGTCATCTACATGCAGAGCCAGTGTTTGATATTCCCTTTCTCATGAGAACAAAGTTCCCTATCTCCAGCATTGATATCGTTATGATTTGCTTCTTATCAACATTTAATTATTTCGTTGTGCTAATTTGCTTGACTGTTTTCTGTCCTCTTTGTTCCTAAAAGCTCTACCATTTTGTCAGGTCCCAGGGACACATCAGTGAGAAGATACATTGGTTTTCCATTTGTAACAAAGAGTGGTGTATATCCTAAACAAGCTGTGTACAAGCGGTTGTGGTGAGCTAAGGGGGCATATTATAGCATATTAGGACCGCTACTATTCACTCTATACCTTAATGATATTGTAAAAGCCCCGTGACTAAAATGATTACTTATGCCTACAACGCAAGCAGTTTCTTTTCAGGACATGATCCAACACAGCTAGTAGAAGAATGCAATCACACAAAGCCCTTCAAGAATGGGCTGATGCTAAATATATGTGAGCAAAGGAAAATAAAACTAAAGCGGTTATATTTCAACAAAAAACAAACCTGCTATTCTACATCGGAGTACTGTATTAAATTTGCAAGAGATGAAGATTGTAGTTAATTTCAAGCCCTTAGGCGCTGTAAGCTTTGCGAGTATGTCACAGGAAAAACAGCAATCTTCTAACAAAACTTTACAAAGTCACTGGCATAGTAGGTCGTGTTAGTTATATTCTTCCAAAGCATATAAAATTGCTATTTGTGTAACTTGCTGTTCTGTTTCATAGTAGGTTGTCAGATCTATTCTTTCAAAGCTCATAAAATTATTATTGTATAACTTTCTGCTGTATCCCCACCTTAACTACTGTCATTTAGTGCGGGGTATGGTTACCCACTCCAGCTTAGAACGAATTCACAGGCTACAAAAAGATTTCTGCGACACGTTTATAATGCACCCTATAGAGCACCGAGTGTGGACTTCATTCTCAAAACCCCTAGCAATAATAAAAATTATAACATGTACAAATATCGTCTGAGTATTTTTCAATAGTTTAAACAGAAAATACAAAATTTGCAGGATGCTTAAGCTTCACCTATAAAAGTAGAATCCAATGGCATTCAAAGATCCCTGACTGCTTCTCACGCTTTCCGTCAACTGCAGCTTATGTAACCGCAATGTTTACCAGGAAACGCCGGTGGCATGGCACGCACTATGCACAAAGGCGAGCTTTCTGGTAGAAACATGTCCTCTTGCATGGGCCGCGGATGCACAGCGGCGAGCGCCATCTAGATGGTGTTGCAAGGAACCGGGCATGTCGCTCTGTGAATGGTAGAAACGCTCGAAAAGGGCTTTGGGTTTGCGTTTCCGCATAACAGAATTTTGCTTTCTTGTATGTCCAAATTACAATACGATGCTATTATGTCTGTAGTTTGTGTGTAAGTCGTACTTTAAAATTTTTCTGATGCATTTTACTTTGAGAAATTAATTTAGTTCAGTAACGCCTCTGCGCTACATGGAGGGCCTGTGTGGCTGCGTATGTGTGGTTTGGAATGATTTGTCACTCACAAGGCGGTCACTGCTGCATGCTGACGCCGGACATTGTGACACAGGGCCCTTAATGCTATCGCATTAACACAATTTACACCATACATAAAATGTGGCTCAGATACAAGAAAATGCAGTAATTCGTACTACAAGACACAGTGTAGATCGCTCAGTGCCTTTATCTCTCGTAAACTCTGAAATGGAGTGTATACAACATGCGCTCCCTCCTCTCCTAAATACATATCAGCATGCAAATTTGAACTTTTTTAAGGGGAGGCGCTCCTCGAAACAACTTATTTTTTTATTTCTTGTACTAGAGGTTTCAAAATTCAGCCAAGTATAGAGTTTTCTATGCAGATTTCAATTATGTCATTACTTTTTGTATAGCTGTTAAAGTTCATCATGCTGTAGCTTGTTTAGCTCTTTGTAGATCACAATGTGCTGATATCTAGCCAAACAGTGCTTACAATTACTGGAACTATGCAAAAAGATTAGAGCATTTCAACTAATTTGTTTTCTCAATTCCCTGAAATATAACCTTGTACTTTCGCAACCGCTGCTGGGAGATATTGCAATTTAAAGTAGGTATCAGCACTGTACATATCTTCAAGTTTACGTACCCCAATGGTTGTTGCTATAAAACAATTATAAATGTACAAGGTTATTTTCATGTGATTGTATGATTGTGAAAAAAATTAGTTGAAGCACTCAAAATTTTTTTTCATAGTTGCAGTATTTGTAGATGCTGTTTGAATAGATATCGGCACTTACCAGTCTACAAAGAGCTAAATAAGCTACAGCACAAAGCTCATTGTGAAAATTTATTACACAATAAAGTGCCCACAACATTGCTCTATTCTGCCATTGTGTAGGACATAACTGAATAACTATAGTGGCTACACAGAAACTGATGACACATTTGAAATCTGCTTGTAATGCTTTATAAGTGGGTGGATTTTCATTTCTCTAGCACAAATATTTAAAAATTGTTTTTTAAAGGAGCATCTCTTCATAAATGTAGCTACCAAGTGGGGGGGAAAGTGTTAAGGAATATGTAATGGAAAATATATATGTCACATTTTTTAGTCTATGGTTTGTGCCGTTCATTTGGTATGTGCAATTTGCTATTTTTATGTACTTTGGTGTACTGTATGTTGTTAGATTATGGGGGCTGCAGCTCTGTCAAGCTGTTTAGGATAGCTTCTTCTACAGCACCTCTGTCTTTTTTTTTTCGTTTCAAGATAGAAGTAAACGTTATTAAGGCTGCTTCAAAGTAGAATTTTCATCTTCCCAGGAAGCTTTAGGTACATACCGATGTATTACTTCAGGTCGCGAATAGTCCGTTCCGCAAATTCATAAACTACTGGATGGTATGAAGTGGTGAATCTTAGTGCTACTCCAAGTCGTTCTGCCTATTCCTGCAGTTAAATGAATTTGAGAGGCTCGACCGAAATCAAATCCAATTCCAAAACTTTCAAGTCAAACATTTTGTGACTGAGCAGAGAGATCACATTGTTGGCATCCCCTTCTTATAGCTTCGTTGCTACCAGCCTTGTGCACCCATCCACACACATAAGGATAGCTTGCATTTTTTTCACACCTTTGGACTTCGTACAGAGCTCAGCGAAGTCCAAGTGGACAATTTCGAATAGTGTCCATGAGTGTTCCGCGTATTCATTGTGTTGGTTGCTTAAATTTCACTTTATTCAACTGACATTCATGACATGATCTGCACATGCCTCTTGAGGTATCCTATCGTGTAAGGCCATGTAAATTTGCTATTTCATATAGGTTCTCCAAAATCCGTCATGTCCACCTGAATGAGGGCTCTTATGATAGAAGTCTAAGTTTTTCGACACTAGGGTGGGAAACACTGCAACTTTCGCTTTCACTGTTGGCTGGAGTGCTTCAGTTCCTTCAAAAAATTTTTGCTGCGTTTATTGCTTCTTGGTGAACTGTAACAGGTATGACTGCCAAACTTGACATAGCATCAGCATCTTTGATGGAAACCCCAGGATGATAACTGGCTTCGAAGTCAAATTGCTGAAGCATTTTCACCCACTTTGCGATTTTTTCTTTGGGTTCCACCAACATCCAAAGGTGTGCGAGTGCTTTATGATCAGTATAAAGCTTGAATTTTGTTCCTTCTAAGTAGGAGTGGAAGTATTGAACAGTCTTTAGGACAGGAAGGGCTTGTCTTTGGGTCATTGTAAGTTTACTTCTGCTTTGGTGTAAGTGTGACTAGTAACCCACCACATGAAGCTGTTGATTGAGTGCCCAGGTGAAGTCTCACTGATACAGAACCACTCTCGTTCCATAATGAGGCACACCTGCATTAAGTTCAAATGGAAGTGAAAGGTCTGGAAGGCAAAGCACAAGGTCAGAAGAAATAATCTGCACCAGCTCCTTATATGCACAATCGCATTCGTCTGTCCAGCTAAATGGTATATCTTTTGGGTCAACCTTATTAAGCATCACATATTTGTAGCAGTCTCAAACAACCGACTAGTCCAGAAAACATGCTAAGTGAGTGTATGTCAGATGGCTTCACTAGTTTAGCGATGCGCAGCACAGACTCTTTGGTATTACCATCGCATAGTTGAGCAGAAAAAGACACTGTTCTTTCAAAAACTCACTCTTTTTGAAATTTACATTTAGTATGGTTTCCTACCAGGCAGTGAGAAGATACGCAATATGTTCATGTTGCTGCTCATTCTTAGAATATACGATGATGTCGTCTATACATACATTGCAGAAGCGACCAATAAAAGGGTTCAAAGCAGTATTCATCATATTCTGAAACCCGCCAGCTAGGGGAGTTTTCCCAACCAAACGGAAGACAATTATACTCACAAATGTCAAACGGAGTCACAAAGTGTGTTGCTTGATTTCTTCTTGGAGTGGCACCTGTCAAAAGCCTTTGCATGGATCTATCCTAGAAAAGCAGGTACATCCACTTATTATGCAAAAAGGTGAGGCATGCAGACAGGACACAAGAGAAGTGGACCACACGAATGCTGTTCGTGTTGTCCACTTCTCTTGTGTCCTGTCTGCACGTCTCACCTTTTTGCATAATGAATCTTTACCAACTATCCCAGCTTTCCGTTGTTCTATACATCCACTTGCTTTGTCAATGATGCTGTCTACTCGAGGCATTGGGACCAGATCAGCTGCATCCGACTCTTAATCACTCTAGTCAGTGCACTGTCTGAGGCTACCATCTTCTTTGGGAGTGATGGTGACTGCTGATGCAAACAGTGATACAGATAGATGGACGATACCTACGTCTAAAATCTTTTGTTGTTCCTCCTTTAGCCATGTCTTCTTTTCTCTCGATAGGTTGTATGGCTTTTCTCACTATATTAGTGCCTTGTAGTTTAAACAGGACTTCGAATTTGATGGTACCAGGAGGACAGCCTCCCAAACGAAACAATTTTAGGTAGATTTTCTGAGTACTGTCTCCTTTCTTCGTCTTGTGAATTCGGTTTACACCAGTCAAACATTTTCAATTATCTTCATCAGGGCTTAACTTTAAGACAGTTTAAGACTCCCAATTAATGTTTAGCCTCAACAACTTCATATCTGGGTGAAAAAGAAGGTCATATACGATGTCTTTAATCACCAAAGCAAGAACTTTCATGTACTACAACTAGTATTTTAGTCTTAAGCTTAAGCATTTACAGTGCTCCTTTTTACGTCTAACATAGCCTCGTACAAGGACTGATCTGCCTGTGATTTTCTTCTGCATTTGCTCAGCTTTTATTTAGAATTGATATTGAAGCTCCACCGTCGACAAGAGCTCGCAGGGCCTATCTATTCACTTCAATTTGTACATGGAGTAAACTTGAAGAAATTAGCAAGATGGAACATAGTGAGGCTTTGGTGTTAATTGTTTCTTTGTTTCAACAATGTTCACTGTAAGGCATCATATTCCGAGCTTTGAGTCGGTCACATGAAGCCTAGTAATTGCACCTAGTAATACCACTCGGTCACTGCATCTCTCCACAAAAAAACAAAAAAGTCACCCACGTTTTTGTTCACTTGTCGACTGCACTAAAATATGTAATAAGCCGACACATGTTAAATAGATGGAACAAGGGTCATGTTGTCATTCCTAACTTTCTTATCCTCCTCTTCCATCTCAACCTGTCATCTGTTGTTGTCCTGAATAATTCTGGTGCACACCTACAGAGCAGCATTGGTCGTGGGTAAGGTGGTTAAGAGAAACAGTTAAGAGGGGAAATTTAAAAAAAAAAATGGAAATTGCCAATTATAGATAACAAGTGCAGTGTGCAGGTGGAAGCAAAAAAAAAAGTAACACCAAATGCAGAATTTAAAAATAGGGAATCAATTTAGAAGCATAATCGATTGGATTTGCTAAGAAAATTTCAAACTGCAGAGCAAAATTTCTGTCACTGAAACCAAGAATAGAGGCTCCAAAGGCAGGATCACAGACATGGACAAGTTTATATAGACACTGCATAGCGGAGTTTACTCTTTCTCTTATTATAGTGAAACGTCTACAGGACAAAAAGAAGTGATCTATTGTCTTCAGCTCACCACAGAATGAGCAGTGGTGAGCGAATCAGCCCAGACCTCTGTCGATAGAAATTTAGTGTCAGTATGCAACTGCATAGCTTCACGATGGACATTTATGTTTTATGTGTCTGGCAAAATTCTTTGTGCCAGGTACATAAAAGACGTTGGTAATTGTGGAGTTAGTCGGTGCAAAGTCTGACACTGCTTGAACGATGATATGCCTATGAAACTGAGCAGCCATGGCATAAGCAGACAAAGGACAATATGGAAGAATCAGGCTACCTATCACTCTTGGATAAGGAATCTGCCAATTTCATTTCGTTTTGATTTAAATATAATCCTTTGCGACCAGGTATCCAAACTATACGGAAACTTCTGCAGTATCTAGGTACCAATGAATGAAACACCCTCTTAAAGTGAGAACCACTAGAAGCAGTTAGTGATGAACACAAATTAAGATAAAAAGTCTGCGATTATCACACCTGATGTAATTGGTGAATTTGTGTACTGCGAACATCACTGCCATGAATTCAGCCAAGAAAATGCGTATAAAATCCAGCTGCCACAGGGAAAAATTCCAGTCTCACATTGGGCAAAAAATACCAACACGAGACTTTTCTTCACACTATGAAGAATCTGTCACAATGATGATGCTTGTCAGGAGATTGCAGATGGCTTAGTAAACCATCTAAAATATGATGCAGAAATAATTTTGTGTTACAAGAAAAAATGTTGATAATTGGATATTAATACAATGATGGATCTTGGGAATCTGAAATACATCACAGATATGCATATTCAAAAGGACTAGCAACTAGTGCACGAATGTAATTTGTGGAGTATGCAGGTGTAACCAATTTTTGGCAGCAATAACACTGGCTGGGCAATAGAGACCATTTCAGTTCATCTCATCTTGGGTGTTCTTCAACTTCATCTTGAGCTTTGGCACGCTTTAATAAATTCAGCCTCTGAACTGCAAAAAGAGCATTAGTATATCTATCTTTTCTCATCAAGTGTGTTACAGCTTGTAAACCGCAGTGTATCACATTGTATGGGAGCTTCTAAAGCAGTCAGTGTTGGAGAGGTGAATTTTAAAATTTCAACATCTGAATAAACACAGCCACAATGTTTTTATGGAGTGTTCACGCACGGTCACTGAAAGCTTCCTTCTGTAGAGCATTGTTTTTAATAAGAGAGTTGGAAAGATGCTAAGGTGTTGGCACCATAAAATTAAGATTAAGCATACTATATGAACATTCTCTCACTTAAGTTCCAGATCAGGGGCGTACAATGGATATGTTGAGAAATTGCAACCAACTTCAAGATGTTAATTGAAAACAGTCAGCTGCAAATCTGGTTCCTCATAATCTTGTTTCTTGCTTTCGGTGCTTCTGTACACATATTGTGTATGAATATGAACAATGCACCTTCGCCAAGAAGTTGTCGCTGTTCGCTCTCCAGATGTCTCTGTCGCTCCTTTTTATGAAAATTAATGATGCATCTGCAATATGAGCTACTGATTTGAGGAGAGCTGCTTTAAGAAGGAAAATTGAGCCTTTCAAGCTATGAGCTATTGTGTGTTTAGGCAGGTGAATCTTGCCAAAGTTGCTTTGAAGAACAGTGGTAATTAATCTGTAGTATGCTGCAGTAAAAATTGTTTCTACAATTTATTCTCCTAAGCAGCAATTGTTCAGTAAATGACGTAACCAGTAAACTTATGTGCATGGGACTTGTGTTTATGCACTGTCAGCTGGTTCCACCTCAGTTACCCAAAAATAACTTATCCAGCAAGTAACTCTTTTATGTGATTACTCATCTAATTCGTGCTTGACACAAAGTTTCTGCTGCAATTATGCACATGGCTAGTCAGGTTGCAATGTGAACAAAAAAATTCAAGGGTACAAATGAAATGAACAGGGTGAATAAATGTAAACATATATTTATTCCATGCATAAACACTCTGCAACATGCTAGAGATGGTGGAAACATATAAAAGTATGTACACATTTAAAATATACAGGCACATATTTTACAAAAGGCCCAAATTATACACATGCACGCACACGCACACACACACAGAGTCTGACACAATAGGGGCTTTAGGCTTAGGGACATCTGCGCTGTGCCATGACTCAGGTGCCCAATGTCCCGTTCCCCCCGCTCCTGCCATAGACTAGCTGTTCTGGGGCTACCCCAGGTGCCCGTCATTGGAAGACGTTATACACACGAAAGATTGTGCCATTCGGAGAAGGTGAGAACACATCTGAACAAGTTCCGACCCGCTGTTAACAATCCACGAGATTGGTCTAGATTGGCAACACTTCCAAAAAAAAAAAAAGATGGGAGGTGCGCTTCATCTCACGCAGCAGCACACCAATGCAATGAAAGTCATTGTCTCAGTAAGGTAACATGACATTTACATATATGCAGGAAAAACTCTTTACAACCACCTATAGACAACACCTGGATGCAACAATGTTACAGACTGTGGAAACCCGTGAGTGAGTTGTAACCTGTACATAAAAATGTCTCAGACTTTCACTACGCCAGCAACAACAATGCCTCTCTTTCTTCCTTTTTTTATACATTTGTGATCAGTACGCAAACAAATAAAGTAGCCTGAGTGTGTGTGTGTTCACAGTTATTATGCAATAGACAAGATGCATTGCCTTGGCTGTTTCGTCTAGACTAGGCCGTTACACAAGAACATTCAGGATTTGCCACGCAAGCAGTTATATACATAAAACTCTTTAAACAACAAGGAGCCACCATGTGAGAGTAGCCAGCGAAAATGGGTAGAATGACTGAAGCACATGTAACAAACTAACGGTATTAGCACGAGTGCCCTTGAATACACACAGAGAGTTTATTCCAGAGAGCTAAAAATCTGTCACTTCTTTACTACGGGCAAACCAATGCATAGAGCGCTCACATAGTGAGTCTGTGCGATGCAAGCGACGAAACGCCAGAAGGACGAACTGGTGAGCGCTGCCACATGACAGGCCTTGATTTTTTTAAGTTCGGCACAGTGGGATACTGTCACACCAAACAGTAGGCAAGCGAGTGGGCAGCAATGTCAACTGAAGAGCACACGCAACATCTCGAGCGCGTGCACGAGGAAACACAACGTTCTTGTTGCTACAGATGCCAACGCTGTGAACAGGGTTTTTGCCTCCCAAGCGACAATCGTGGCAAAGTATACAAGGTCATATACCTGCGATTGAACAGTGCAGGGGGCACGGCAGACAGGCAGTAAAGATTTACAACAACAGCTGGTCGAGCAAAGCCGCGCACAACACTACCAGGGGACAGCACCTTGACTAATACAAGTCCTCCTGTGTGAGCAGACATTTTAATATCGCTGTTACTCCAATCATGTAGACCCCAGAATTTTGGAAGTCCACTTCGATTGGCCACAGAGCAACAAGGCGACAGCAATCTGCAAGGCAGACTGACCACTGCCAAGTTACATGTCTTTCGGTCCCCTCACAGTCCCTGGATTGGCAGGATTAAACTGTTGAAAATGATTATCGCAAAAGTTAGTGTAAACACTCGATCCTCCGTCAGCGGCAGTACCAAAAAGGAAAAACGTTCGAGTCACGCGGCTGCAAGGTTTGGGCACTTCAACAAGTGCTGTTTCCTTTTAACGGAGACACTGTTATCGCTGGCAAACAGATCTGCATAGTTTGATCGTACAATAAATATGCCGCAGACTTACACCACACCCCAAAAGTGTGCGTGTACGAAAGCAAATTACAATATAGTTACAAGTCACTCCTACCTTCCTGCAAAATAAAAATGAAAAGCAATATAAATAAGAAGCTGCAGTGGTGTCCAATGCACCGCGCACTGGGTGTAATGGTGCACCTGACAGTTGATGGCATGACAGGAGAAGTGGGTGTCACTTTTGGCAAGGGTGAGCAGTAAATACTCTCAAGGTTTTGAATACAAATCGAATATCAGACATGAGCCAGTATTCCACAAGCACACATACTAAACACCACAACTTGGTCAATAATATGAACTAGGCTAGTCAGTGTGACAATGTTACACGCAGTCACATCAAGGGCTGGTATGCAAACATCAAACACTGTTTGGTTTGACATTTGCATTTCTGTCCACTTTTTCTGTCTGTACTTGGACTGCCTTTGTTTCGCTTTGCAATGAAGGGAAACAGTGCTGATGGTAAGCTGCCTCTGATTGCGAGGAATAAATGATCGGCGCCACGGAAACAGTTTCTAGCAATAGCACCATCAATAATGAATCACAAGGTGCTCAAAGCCGCATTCCAAACTGTCAACATGGGCCACAACATCGCTGGCATTAAACCACCTACTCGTTTACTATTCAAAGCAATGATAACTCAAATGTCCAACGTGTTTCTCAAAGCCCTGAGTATGTGGAGACACCAAATATATTTTTATGGATTCGTTTATTCTGGGCACATCGGCCCATATATTCATTGAGCATCGAGTGCCTTCTATATTATCAGTAAAATAGAGTGACATCATTCATTGCAGGATATCCTGTCTTTGTTTCTAACATAGATTGACTTGATAAATATGTGCAAGAGTTAGTTCATTAAATACATTAATGCGGACATGTTGCCAATGGTTTGACAACATTGCCACCAATAAGAGTAACTCATTTAAAGAGACAAAGTACACTGGTATAGATAGAGAATGCTTCAGTTATTTTCTAGCACAGAACAGAAGAGAAAGTGCTTTTATTTTTTTCGTGTTTACACGGTATCCTCACATAAGTTTCAAAGTTCCTAATTCATTTTTCTTGTCTTACAATTTAATGCCTTTCCAGGTTTTTCTGCATTCTTCCATATATGTGAGATTGCTGTAGTCAACACCCTTCAATGTGTACACAGTGCAGTGATGAATTAACATCTGCACATATATTGTGCGTATAAGTGAAATGAAAATATCCCATAATGCAAATTCGAAGTGTAAGCATTCAGTATTGTTAACGCACCTAGAAACAGGCTATTACACAACAATTCTAGCTGCTTTATTGCACTGTACAGCCCGTAACAAGAAAAACAAGGTAGCAGATGATGCTATCATTGAATAACTAGTACACCTAAATGTGTGCATTATGGACTAATAGTTTGTCCCTGTCCGAGAACGAAAACCTAAAAGAACAAATTACAGATTTATAAATGACAAATTGCATCAGTGAATGAACTTCTGTATGCCTAGATTTATTCATTATTAAGCATGACACACTTCTGAGACATCAGTGCAATTAGGACATGCATGACTGCAGTGCTGCTGCATGTTGTTGTGAAAGACCCTGACATGTAAATTTGTGTGTCATCTATTACCAGCATTGTCACATGCATTGAATCCACAATTTCCACTTATTTCATGCATAACTTGGGCCTAGAGCCTACAGTCCATCCTAAGTAAAATAATAAATAAAATACGATAAACATATAACCAGCTAGGTCACGGATATAAACCTCGTCAATGCAGTCAACAATTGTAAATTTGTGTAGTTAAGATTGCAGTGAATGGTTACTACTGACACAAGTCACACAATGTTTAGTTTAGTGTGGCATCACTGACAAACCTTTGTCAGTCAAACAACATTGAAAAAGTTGACAAATGCAATTTCGTTCAGCCGAACTACACTTTTCACTCTTTCTCCACTTCTCAAGGACAATTACAAATACTCAATACCTAAATCAATGTTAAACTCATTCACTTTCCTCATTATTAGTATTCGATTTGTATTCAAAAAGTTAGGAGTGTTCTTATCAACATTCACACACACCCTACTTTTTCACTTTCTTGCCACTGCCAAAATGAAACCAGCCCGAGCCCTTCTTTTTTGGCAAGCCGTTGGCTGAAACTGTGTGATGGCTGGTATGCAGAGTTGACGGCAGGCTTCCAGTTCGGGGCTTTGGGCCAGGTGGGTCAAGAAGGATCTCCACGACAGCAACATCGGGATGCTGGGACCGTGGTCCCTTGGGAAGTTTTGCTGCAAAACAGGACAAGAAAAGTGGGTGCAAGAACACATGAAAAAAAGGTACATGGAACAAAAGGGCAGGTACTGCAAGAATAATCAACATGAGGTCAGAGTGATGCACATATTTCTCGTGGCCTCTGTTTAATGATGTGTAGTGCGTGCTCTGGTGTGGTGTGATGTGTGTGTCTTTCAGTGTATGGCATGTGTTCTAAAGTAGTACGGTGAGTGGTGCAGTGTTGCATGGGATTGTGCAGTCTATGCTCAGTCTTGCAAAACTCTGCGCAACATAGAGAAAGCTATGGATCATGCCAGCCATTTAGAATAAAGAACCAGAAGAGGGTTCCTTCATTTTCCATGGCTCAAATGTCCACTGCAATAAAATTTTGGACAGCCTAAAAAGCCTAGTTAACAACAATGTAGATATACATAATATTCTGCAAAAAATTTGACATTTAAGGTATGAGTGGAAGCGTCATGAAAAGCTTGCAAGAACTGCTGCTTTTGATACTGAAACTGAAAAGAAATACTGTCATTACCGCTCGCCAGAAGTGACACATGACCTCCAACATCGCAACGGCACACCCGTGCAATCATGGAGGTCACGCTGCTGCATAGTGTAGATACAGCGGTCACAGCAAGTTGCTGCAGCGAGCCCTCTTGCGGTCAAGGCGGTCGGACTACCTCATGCTCCGATTGATCTTTGTAGATCACCAAGCTTGGTGAAGCGAGCCAGATCAAGCACCCGGCACCCGTGGCATGCTGAAAAATCCCAGACACAGTATGCTGGGACTTACCATCATAGCGACACCACCAGGTCCACGCATAATCTGCTTAAGTGTTGTTTAAAGGCTGGCTCTGTGGCGGCTTTACCAAGATTGGCTCAGTGATATATACTACTCATTTATAACAAATTTAGCCAAAGTGAAATTTCATTGCAATGGGCCCTTTAACACTCTCCACATAGAGGCTTCACGGGAGGATCAGTGGTACACAGTGGGCAAGCCCTAATTCCTTCTTGGAACAAGCAGATGGCCCTCGTTACTGATTAGTTAGCATGAACCCTAGCCTTTCCTGCACTGTGTGGACCTGATGGGACTCAGTATTGTGTCGTGCAGTGCGTGGTAGTACAGTACAGAACACTGCATTACTGTGCACATTTCTTCCATGTGCTTGATAGAGGATGGTGAGTGAAGAAGTAAAGCTGCTAGCATGCAGCTTGACAAGGATCCCACCCTACTTCGTTTTACATGAGCAATCAACAAGAGAGCACGTAAAATTGAGTTAGCAAAACAAGAGATGAAGATGAGTAATTGTGATGAATGCTGCCCTGTTAGTACAATGCAATTAAAGTTAATAGTGTTTGGTACAGTTTGTGTGACCTTTTTATGAGCAGAGGGACAATGAGTAAAAAGTTCAGCAAAATACTGTGTTTATCTCCTTCCTGTGACCTTCCCCAGGTGTCTTAGTAAAAGTGTTCCAATTGTCATGGAAAAAAGAAAGAATGCTGCACTAAACAGTGAACAGAGAAAGCAAATTTGCATCAAGTAACAATGGTATCATACGGCTAATTTTAATATGTATATAATTGTTTTTAAAGCTCAGGTAGGCAGTGAAATTACTGCAACTAATCTTGAAATGGAAGTTTTGAGAAAAGTGATCATGTTAAAAGTAAAAAAGAGTAACATTCAGTCTTGCACAGGATCCTGGTATAGTTACATGAAAATAGTTGACCAGTTAAATGAATTATGGTCCAATTTCCAGATTGTAGCACCTGTTTAAATTTTGGCAATTTCAAATGGATGTAAAAAGTTACAAATTACAATTATTACAACATCCAGTTATACCCATGTCACATGGGCACCCAGTAACTCCTTTAGTATAAGGGAGCACGAGACTTCCTAGAAGGAGTTCAACCTCAAGGAAGATGTGGTCATATCACACGGCTAATAAGGAGTTTTTTAAAGTAGCTGCCAGAGGTGCACTCAGTGCTGTTTGGTTTTTGTACATGTACAAGAATGTAACTTCTAATTACGCTCGTAGCTATTATAATTAACACTCCTTCCATAAAATATTATTCAATATATTTGATGCAAAAAACAAATACCTTGTTAAATATCAAAGTACGCTCACTAGACATAGCAGTGCTGACAGCAACGCTAGCCACCCTGTGCTTATCTGTGTTTTCATTTGCGGCGTGACAAGTTGGCTCTGTGTTCTGCTGCAAACTATACTAAAATGCTACACTTCGTGCACGGTGATCTCCTGAGCTTTCCTTTTGTCTACTGTGCCGGTGTCAGTCATGAGTGACCCCACCTACCATTGTACGACTAGCACGACAAAGGCCACGTTTACACGAACTCCACACAAGCAGGTCAAGTCAGAAATCGGGCTCACTGAACCCGACATGACCACGTCTACATGAACTCGCTTCTGACGAGTCTGGACAATGACGGCACACAGTGACGAGCCAAGACATCAGCATGTTTGAAATGGGCTTCCGGTTTCCGCTGCCATCTACAACAGCTCTTTTTCGTTGGTTTTATCACTATGATGAGGTTGCACTGCACAGAGCCTTGTCTTGGCCTTATCCCGATACTGACGCCGTTGCCGGCACATAAATTGCGACGTCACAGTGTTCCCGCACAACTCTCAGTGCTGGCAGGCCGGACCAGTCTGCGTTTACATGCACGCTGCGAACGGGTCAGGCTGACTCAGCCCGCTCAACGTTTGTTCAGTCCGACCAGCTAGTGTTCACATGAGCTTGACAGGCATATTCCAGCCCGACAAGCTGACTCGACCCGATTCTGTCGAGTTCGTGTAAGTGTCCTGAAAGATGAGAAAAACGTGACGCCAAGTGGCCTAGGTCGAGAGTATTATGCACTAGCAAGCATAACTGTTGCTGAATTGTGTTTGAACGTTTATTTAGTTCAATAGAATGTTCTAAACACACACAAGATTAATGTTAATGCAAACAATAATTAAACTGTCAGTTTTACAACAAAAAGTACAGGCGCACGAGTACTCCCTTCAGCCAATCTCCCTTGACCAAAAGCTCCATTAAACTCCCTTAGCGAAAGGGCGACCGTTTGACGCCGAGTACATCTCCATCGAGATAAAGACGACAGAGTTAAAAGGAGTTTGCGGGTGCCCATGTGACAGAGGTATTCGATATGTTCAAGCGCAATGTTTTCAGTTAAGCTGTGCTAACTGCTTATCCTCTCCAAGGTGAAAAGCTCACTTGAGCACTCTGTCGGAAACAAGAAAAAGCACTGGGGGCTACACATACCCCTCGGACGTTTTGGCTTGAGCTTGTTGTTGAGTGCCATCTTCGCAGACTTCTTTGCACTCTCGGTCACAACATAGCCTGAAAATGAAGAAGGCCATATATATATATATATAATGCCCATTGCTGATGACCAAGAACTTCCTGGTTATTGGACTCCCTGATGATACTTTTGTACCTCACACTGACTACCGCCCAATAATTCGTTGGCACAAACAGTGGGACAAAGTGGGACACAAAGTAAGAAAGGAAACAAACGAGTGTAGAGGCAGGGAATTAATTTATTTATGCTCCATGTGTAACACAAGAATGTGAGTCATGCTGTTATTTACCTAAGCTAGTATCTTTGTAGCCGTGACAGTAACATGAGGCTTCGACTACGTACTACCGCATTTATTAAAATAGAAGGCGACGTCTTTTCCCAATATCCTTAGCCTCGTAGTCAACCTCGCTTTACATGCGAGGAACAGTAGACACAGAGTGCAGGTGATATGTGAATTTTGACTTTAGGTGAACCTTCATGGCAGCACCAACTTACAGCCTTACAGTGTGGCTTTACGGCAGCACACGCCGTGATACCATGAAGCTACACTGTAAGGTGAAATTCACACTGCCTTGAAGCCCTACCTAAAAGCAAAATTCACATAACCCGCACTCCATATGTTCAGCTTCCTTCCCCCCTATTTCATAGTCCCCTTTTTGTGTTTTGGCTTTGTTAGTAATTCAGTACTTCAGGAAATCACTGCCGAGTGTCAATAATCCATCATGTACTCTATATCACCTTATATTAGTGTGCATACTTAACCTTGGGTCTCCCAACTGCATCTTTAACTTGTAATTGCAACCACCTTATAATCTAATAAATATGTTATATATAAGGCTCTTTTAATTTTTCAATAAACTCAGTAGTAAGTCTGCTCTCATCTGTTCCCATTCATACCTTTCTTGTCAGGCAGTTTGCCCCGATGCATCTGTATCAGCAAGCCAGCTATGAATCCCATTAGCACTATAGTAATGTAATATGGGCTAATTTGCGCACACTCATGTTAGCAGACTCTTCAGCAATTGCATTTTGAGACATGGCTACGCGAGTGCCCCATTGCTATTGAAATTTGGTAAAAGCACCTTTCTGTATTTATTGGTGGAGGAAAGAGTTGCCAATATACAAAAAATTTGACAAGGTAAAAACATCTATAGGTTTAAGCTAGATTGTCTGCAGTCATGTTTACAGTTGTCTGGGCATAGGGTGTAGGTCAGTAACAACACATCCATAACTTATACTGGACAGGAAAAAAAAAGCACAACATGAGCCTACGACGACCAGATTACAATTGTATTCTTAACTAGACACCTTCTCACCTTGCTCCCGGTCGTCACGCACCCTTTGCCTTTCGGCTTGGAATGCCTGCAGCCACTTTTCCTTCTCAGCAGCAGTCTTCGTAAAGAACAGGTACCACTTTTCCCTGGTGGTACAATATATCTTCCAGGCATTCCTCACAGTCGTGCCAAACTGTGAATCTAAGTAGAAAAGGATAAGCCCACTATGCAATTACATTCATAAATATAATATGTATAACTAATTATATATTTACATCTATAATATCACATATATAACATTACATTTGTAATGCAAAGTACTGTTAAAGCTTAATATACCGGGTGCGAGAAGAAATGGCACAAAGTTATCAATGCAAATTCAGAAAGTGCGCATACCTGAACCAGACTATGCAAGAATCTTTAATTTAGTGAATGAACAGACTCAGGAGATTCAGCACATGAAGCAATCTGGGGTCTACACACAAATGCAAAACAAGCTGTAAAGACAGCCAACATGCAAGAAGTCTTGATGCTGTTTCCCCAGCAGTAGGCTAAGAGAAGTCATGTTGCAGAGGGTTTGAGTGGTGCTTACAGTAAAAACAGACATAATGCAGGTAATGAATTATTTTCAAGAAAAGCAAACAATGATGGCAATTCAGAGGCACCATCAATGGCATACTTCAAATATTGTGTCATGCTGTGCCAGCAAATTCAAAGTGCAAGTGTCACATTCATGCAAATGCCGCTGGTCAAGTGCAGTTACACTTGCAACTTTATCTCTGAATGTTAAAATATTAGCAGATACACATACACATACCTTTGCCATTCTCAACATCCACAACACAGCAAGAGTTCATGTTCAGTCTGCCCTTGTATGACAACGTATTCCTCTTTATCATATCCTGTGCAGAAAGAAGGAAAAAAAATGTAATGTTTTATCAAGCGTTAAGTATAACCGTTGCTTACATTGCACTGAATGGGTAAAAGAAACCAGGGGACATACTCTCGGACAACTGCTTTTGGCATTATCACTTTCAGTGTGTGCTTATTGACTGGTTGAGCACGGCAACACGCTAAGGCAATAGCATCGCCGAGAGTGATCGTGCGAGAATATGCTCCCTGAAGCGTGAAATCATCTGATGCTTTAACAAAATTGTATGCTTTCAACAACATACATGCTCATTATATTGTGTCCCAATGAACGACTGCAATTAGTGCTGCTGGCATGCATGCTATATCATCAACACATGCTACAGTTTCTCCCACTATGCTTCTGCAACTTAAATACATAAGGAGAGTGTTGACAGAGAAAAAGTTAGTAAAACAGGCTTATTACTCATGTTTACAAGCTTAGTACAAAGGTTTGAGAAAGAAAAATAAAGGTTTAACTGCCACATATGATAGCAAGTATTCTACGGTAATACATCAATAGAAGAGAACATGCATTTAATAAAGTAAATCTAAATTGACAGTGAATATTGGCATGTAACAAATATGTGCTTGTAACGAGCACCAGGCAAAACAATGGTGTTTTGGGGTAGGGTGCAACTTCATCAGAACAAGCTTCAACTGTAATCACTGGACTTTTGAAAAAATCCCTATACAGCGAGGCATCTCTTGTCCAGAGTGTTACTATACATGAAAGGTATCAGTGAAGGTAATTTCTCACCCCAAGCATGACCTTTTTTTTTATTGACCCCAAAAGAGGAAAACGCTTAAAGAGGAGTTGCTACGCATAAGGGGGATGCAGCCTACCTTCTTGCAGTACACCAATTGGTTGTCAAACAAAAACAAGCTGACCACATCCCTGGACCATACTGATGACACTCGTACTGCTTCACCCGAGTGGACAAGCATGGAGCTGGTGTCCAACAGGTCGGGACCCTGTCACAAACAACAAATACAACAAAGCCATTAAGAACACATCTCCGTATCCAGTGCCACACGACAAGAAGCAGTTTATAATTTTAAGTGCCCCCAGCAATAGGTTAGCAAAGTGGACATGCACTCATACTCGCAACCTTTCACACTCGGTGACATTCACTCGCATTTACACTCACATCGACTAACTAATGTTCCCTCACATCCACTCATAGTATTCACTGGTCACTCATCTACTCATACTCGCCGGGACACACTGATGTCCACACTCACATCCACTCACACTCACAAGTGTCAGTGAGCAACAGTGAGTCTACTCAAAATGAGTATGCCGACTCATAGCCACAGCCCATTCGTGCTACCTTGGAACTCATGATCAATTGACGTGCAAAGTTATGGAACTTATCCATGACTTGAGAGAAAAAGGCCATCATATTTCTTTTCAATGGATACCAGGCCATGTGATATCATTGGAAATGACGCAGATAAAGCAGCTCGGACATCAGACTAAGACGACGGCTGCATCTCCATTCCTCTCTCAAAGGCAGACGCTGCAAGACAGCTTTGCATTCTGCCATGTACATTCTCATTAGCTGAGTCGTGTACTGCTAATACAAGGCCCACCAGACTGCACAGATTAAACCGTTTGATGGAACTCGGATCTCCGGCTGTACTGTACCGACATGAAGTGTCTCTTTTGTGTCAGTTGTAGTACAGAGTTGACCTTCACGAAAGCTTGTTCAGCACTAACTGGAATTGTTGACAGTCCTACATGTGATGTCTACAGCTGCAAGGAGAACATGGACCATTTATTGTGTCATTGTCTTCCTAATTTGATGCATGCATTGTCCTCCCAATTTTAAGCGCAAAGCAAATCCATGTCCAATGCATTGAGGAGACTAGATGATCATCCCCAGTGTGAACAGACAAAACTGGAACACCGCCACCACCAATCAGTGGCTTAGAAGGCAGTGAAGGCACTTTTGTGCTTTCTGAGAATGAATGGCTTGCGTGAGTGCCTTTGATGGCATAGTGCTGTCTGTACACGTGCTCATACTGCACCGCATTACTTTCTCTCTCTCTCTCTCTTCCTTATGTTCCCCTTTTCTTGTCCCCAGCGTAGGGTATCTAACTGGGCTTTTGAATGGTTAAAATCTCCACCTTATTTTTTATCTCTCTCACTCAGCTAGAAACATATTATGCGGCTGCCCGCATGGGGATCATGAATGGGGCAATATAATGTGTAATGATTATTCACATTATTCTCTTCTTGTCTTTTGTCATTGGCTCGAATTATCACTGGGAATGGCAGGAAAAGCATTCTTAGAAAATACAACCCCAGAAATATTGCAGGCAGATAAAGCTTGTGAATCTCACACCTGTTCATAAGTCTTGATACATTAGGCTGTTCATGAAATTATAACGGAAAAATTGGTTGGCCTGTACTTTGTTCTCATGCACTTTGGAACACATAGCACGGCCACATCAATAGTGTGTTGTGTATTACAGCTTACTTTTCTCACTTACTCAGTATAAGTTCAGAGGGCCCATAAGTGCTACCAACCTTATCACACTCTAGCACCATGTAACATTGGGTAGCTGCTTCTGTAACCTCCAAGTTATGCACATGTCCTTTTTTCCCTGCAGACATACTTGTCTCCTTGGTTCAATTGCAATCAATACTAAGGAAAGGTTGTATGCAACCGCTTTACGAGCTGTGGTTCTGAGCTAGGGGCTAGGATGAGCGAAGGGCCTAATTTACTAGTAGAGAGCCAGTAACTGAATGACCCTTATTCGATGTCTTATGCCTGCCCTGTGAGAAAAGTGTATGTGATAAAAACGCAAGAAGCAATGGATACAGGGTTGATATAACTGGTGCATAAAGATGGATCGGGAAGAAATAAGGCCTGGTTGGTGCTACCTCCAGAATGCTTGTCTAGGGTGCAGAAGCAGTTCGCGTTGGACTGAACTTGCATTCACATTGTTTGGTGAAAGTCACTACTGTTTAGAGATAGCTTGCTTCATAGATGTGGGTATACAAGAGAGGTTATGTGAAGTGATATGGCAGGCCTTCTTTTCACTGCTCAGATACGGCTGAGGTTTCCTTGGTCTGCACTGGGGTCACCAGTAATGAACAAGGGATCACTCAATGCCACTTTGAAGAAAGCGCTATTTTGTTTATTTCAGAAAACGACATTCTAATCTTTCAAAATTTCATGGCACACTTCTGCTTATCTCAAATCATGCATTGCACTTAGTGTGATGTGCGACTGCTTCCCTCCAAGAACACTGCACTTTAACTGAAGCATTCACTAGATGTGCATAGCTAAACATAATCCAGGAATGAAATGAATTACCCAATTGTAGAGTAACCAAGCATGACCCCAAAACATCGACTTTGTTATGCTTCACAAACTTCAGCGATAATTAAACGTTTATACAGGGCGTCCCAACTATCATGCACCAAGATTTAAAGATATGCAAATGCCACGTAGCTGGACAGAACCAAGGTAATGTTGTTTGCTGTCGCTTGGAGATACTCGAATTATTTTTTGCACGCTGCTTAATTACATAATTGGTCTTGATTAATAAACTTCTCAAATATTATAATTACATGAAAAGTGCCAATGAAAAAAATCATACCGCAGCATGAAAAACTCCCAATACAGCTTTCCATTGCTCAATACATGCTACATAAAAGCGTTTTTCCGAGCGTGAAAGAATCCCGAGAATACATGCAAAATGCCTTCACCGCATAATTTTGCGTGTATTGGCAGGCTTCTTTCATACTCGGAAAAACATTTTTCTGTAGCACGCATTGAGTAACAGAAAGCTGTATCGGGAAGTTTTTCATGTTGCTCTACAATTTTCTCAGTGACACTTTTCATCTAAGTATAATATTTGAGAAGTTGATTAATTATTTCAGACTAATTATGTAATAAAGCAGAATGCAAAAATATCTGGATCCCACGCAGTGTGGGAATCAATGTAAGCAAAGCATACTATTCTGTTTGCTTTGAATGATGATAGCTAATGATGATGTTGACGGCGCATGCTTAAGTACTTCAGTGTTTAGTCCAATACGAGAATGGTGAACTTAATGTTAAACATTACCTAGCGTGCACCCCTGCTGTTTGTGTGCATAGTACACAGAACACACAGGAAGATGCGTATGCTTGAGGCACTGTTATGCATCATTGTGCATAATCTCGAAGAGGGCTGAGCATTACCACTGCCTCACATGGGACATCGCATTGTGGCAGAAATATCCAGCTTCAATTGAATTACGAGGCTGTATGTGCCAAAACCACGATAGGATTATGAGGCACACCGTAGTGGTGGACTCCAGATTAATTTTGACGCCCCAATTTTCTTTAATGTGCACCTAAATCTAAGTGCACTATTATTTTTTTGTATTTCACTCGTGTTTAAATGTGGATGCCGTGGTAAGGATTGAACCCACGACCTCGAGCAATGCCATAGCCGCAAAGTTACAGCAGCAGGCACAGAAGTGTTCATTTGACGCGTGACCGCTCCAGTAGCGTCGCCTAGACCCTACAGTGTGCTTTAATGAAGCTCTGCTTCTGCATGCCCTGTGTAAATTGTCTGCTTGACAAATCTGCATAGTGCTTATTTTTCAGAAATAGCAGAAATGTAACGTATTGTACCTTGAACTTAAATTTATCCCATTTGCCCGCAGCCGCTGTCGTGTCTATAGTAGTAGCGTTCCCTTGCCTTCTCACGCCACCTTCTCCCAATCCACCCCCCACCCCCTCCCTTCTTGCAAAAACTGTCAAGGCTGTTACTAATTTCACGACTGCATCGGTTCTACCCATTCTCTGCCTCCTCTCCTCCCTCCTCTCTACCATTCTATCTAGCTTCCCTCTAAACTTGCACGTTAGTAGAAACGTAAGCGTTGCAATTTCTGCAATGCTTTTGTGTGGGGTAATGGATAATTACAACTGTTAAGAGGCTAATACAGCGACGCACAGGGAGCTCTAGAGGACATTGTGCACATTCGATGCGGTGCAAAGGCCCAAACAAGTTTCTCGAATCATCTTTCCTCTCTGCTTAGCTCATGTCATGTATACACATGCTCGAACCAACCCCCGGCACTGTTTGCAAGATAGTAGCAGCAGCAGCAGCAGTGGGAAAGTTGAAGGAAGAGGCAAAGAAAGCTTTGCTTTAAATATAATGTGATTATCTCCAAGCGACGGCAAACCACATTACCTTGGTTCTGTCCAGCTGCGTGGCATTTGCATATTTTTAAATTTTGGTGCATGATAGTTGGGACATCTTGTATACTACTAGCTAACTCTGTCTGGCAAAGGGAATTCGTGAAGTTTCTGTTCTGCCCTTTTCTCTCTCCGTCTGTTAACAAAACAAGCATGTGGTTCACCTATCATCATTGAAAGCTTGACACATGTGACCTATAACATATTTTATATTTTTCTATGTTTGTTACCTCTCTCTTTATGTAACATATCGCAAGGGGTTCGTCAGGAGACATGGAATGATAATGAAAACTTCACAGAAAAAGACGCACAAAAGCAGTGGCTCGCCAGTGTGCTGGTGCATGCTCAGAGCAAAGCCACCTCAAACGGTCTGCCTCTTGACAGTGGGCACAAAATAATTTCACAGTACACCTCTTCCCACACTTCAATACACGTTCGTTGCAGGCTCTCTGCAGAGCTGCTCTCAAAATAGACACAGAAAGGAGCCTTGCCTCCCAGTTGAAAACGCTGCACTGCCACTCCGCAAGCTTTTCAAGACACTCCATACGGCGTTTGCGCTCGTTGACCATTTGGGCGACGCCCTTCATGGCTGCCAGGGCTTCCCGCACAGCGTGGTAGTCGGCATGCTCAGGACGTGTGTACTTCAGCAGTTCAGCCAGCTGCAATGGGTACTTGCAGATCTTTTGCACTGGCGTTAGCAGAAACCCATCCAGCGAGATGTCAATCATGTCTTGGAGCAGGCGGCATGCCTGCACCAATGAGCAAGACAAGAGTAAATCTTCCGAGTGTCATTGAATACAAAAGGGCCAGAAATGGCCACGGTTGTAGATATTTCAAAATTTCAAAGGGTAAAACTGGGATTGAAATAATGAGAATGGAAAAAAACTGCATCAGCAAGCAGGCAATACAGATTTAAGTTATCAGTAGGAGAAGGCAATATTGCAAGGCACTAAGGCATGGAAGAATAGGAAGATCATTGGGCAAGAACAATGAATGTGAGAAGGACAAGAAGGAAATGTAGCAACGTCACTTGAATGGCTGACCTACCTGCAATTCCTGAATTGCGGTCTACTGATGTAGCTAAACTTAATACTTAGTGTCCCTTTGCTGGGCTTTCTATTGGGCCTGTAATGCAATTTTATACAACAAGGCTACACAGAAACACATCCTTGCCTCAAAGAAATGTACATATTTGGAGTCAGCGTAGAGTTCCTGGAGTTCACTGACAGCCAGTGGGTGGTTGTTGCAGTACTCTGAGTAGATCCTAAATTCCTGCTTCTGAAACAGAAATAAAAATAAAGCATAAAATAAAGAAATTGAACTCGTTTCAGAGGTCACTGCTCAGTTCTGCAGTCATTATACACAGTCCACCTAAATTTCACATTTCAGTGCTTGCTACATTTATCAACAACAGTAAAAATGTAGTCAACAATTATTGTGCCTATTGTGAGAGCAGTAAAAGAGTTAGGAGAGTGCAATGTAAAGAATTGGAAGTGGCAACCTACATGTTCTAGAAAGACAGATCCGATCTGACTTAGATGTGGCCGCTCCCAATCGACGGCCGACTCGAGGTGCTTCAGGAAGCTGCTCTGAAATTCGTACAGCTGCTCAATGTTTCCGAATATGGTGGCACGACGCTCTTCAGAAAACATGTCAGGCCTCCGTCGGACCTGTGCCAGGTAGCCCTGTTAAAAAATGTAAGTGAAACAGACACATTCAGCACAAATTATTTTCTGAGAGGTTGCAATAACCAGGAAGAGGTATATTTATATATTCACTGCTGTGCTCAAACCCTTTGGCCACATAATTTCTCATTCAAAGAGATTCTACCCTTTCAAACTTTCACACGGCAGGTATGCCAGACAACTGTGAGAAAAATTTTGTTCTGTAGAACGAATGCTGTACAACATATTCTAATTGCTCATCTTTACACACAATGTGATGAAATCATGCCTTGCATCCTAAACAGTCAGCTGTCCAACAAGAAACAGAAGTTTTAATTCAGATAAGACATGGTGTTCAATGAAAAGCTTCAGGCATTGCCATGTGGGAAGAAAAATTCGCCAGCAGTACCACCAAAGTGAAGAAGAATGCATCCACAGACAGGATGAGAACACTAATCTTAATGTATTCATATGGGCTTCTGCATGTTAAAGCTAGATGTCACATCACAATTACCTTGCAGTAAGTACTAATTAGAATAGGAAAACATCCCTCCTAGCTTCCTTGTTACCAGTTCCCAAAGAAAAATGCAACAAGTTTCGTCACAATACGGATACGTTGCGAGTGAAGCAGATACAGGTTTTGCTTATCGTGCCCAGCTAGCTACTGCTACAGCTTCCAAAGTACTGTATTTACATGAAGTGACGTGCAGACAACATGTAATGCAACTTAATTAAATTTAATTAGTGTATGCCATACAGTAGCATAAAGAACCTGGATATACATACACACACATGCACAGGCACAAAAAAAAGTCGCTACTGCACCTGGAAAGCAAAGCATCGATTACGATAACAAATTAGCACACAGCTATACGAAGTAAGGATAGTGGTTTTATCGGCCCTATAAGCTTGGAAACATTCGTTTACTAACTGAATTAACAAGCACGGTGTCAGTGCGCACATGTAAACACGAGCACATAACTCGAGGAGCATGGACAGTCGCAGTCAAAACGCTGGTGTGAGCAAATGCAGCAGCAGCAGTGAGTGAAGTGTTCTTTGTGCAGTCTATCGCTTAAATGCAAGAAACGCAAGAGAGGAGAAAACATAGCACGCACAAAGGCATGAGCCATCTGCAGATCCCTTTCAAGATACAGCGCGCAGGGCCGTGCAAAGTATGCACTAGTTGGCCGAGTCGAAGCCGCCCCCCCCCCCCCCCTCCCTCCCACGCTGCTTCCCCGCTTTCCTACATACTATATGGCGCATGAAATTGAGCCGCGATCGTTAGTTCCCCTTGGGCCCAGTCACGAAAGGCGCAGTTGCTACCACAGAACAACAACCCTCCCACTGGCCCTTTGCGCGAGCGACGGAAGATGGCGCGTTTGCGCTCTGCTTTCTCCTATCGCGTGTGCCATATTAAGCCGCGATCGCCGGCTTCCTTCGCATGCTTTCACTCGCACATAAAGCATGTGACGCGTGGCGCAGTGTGTTATTGCCCTCAGACTTTATACGGAACATCACGACGACGACAACAATAATGCGCCTGGAATGTCCACATAATTGCTATCGCAGTAAAACACAAATTATTAGCTGAAATGCATCACTACATATGGACAGACAACATAATGAAGTGAGAACAGTAAGGCCTTCACCCACCTGAACAACATCCTTCAAGTGCCGTACAAAGTCTCTCTCAGTGTTGACTATCTCCATGACAACCTTGGCACGGACCTCCTCATTACTCAATAAGCCAATACTCATTTTGCGGGGCTTGTGTTGTGTGAGTGTGCCATCCGCCATCTTGGTGATGCAATCCTCCACCGTGTCCTCCTGGCCAACTCGTAACTGTAAGCGATGGTCACACAATCAGTCTTACTGACATTAAAAAAAAGTTACTGAGCAATTCTGTGACATGAGAGACTGCTGGACAATTAAACTGAAGTGCTTGTGCCAAGGTAAAGCAACTTATTCCAGTGTAATCTGCATTGCTGTAGGCAGCCTCACCCTGTACTTTTCCTTGGAACTTTTATGATCATGCTCTTGCTTCAAACAATCAGCACTGGGTAAGCAAATGTAAGAAATGTGCCCACTTTTGCCTCTTGCATTTCTGACACCAATCTTGCCAAAACAGTGCAGCCATTGTTGTTGCTTTTAACGTAAAAATAAAATGTTACTTACAAGCTAAACAACACCCTAAAACACACATATGCACAAGAAAAAAGGAGTTGTGCAATCAGTTAATGTACAAAGTACGATTCTTATGTACAATCAACTTTATGAACTCAACTGCCCTTGGCCTTGGCGGTCTTGGCCATGAACTCACGGCCAAGACCATGACAGACGACAAATGTGACTTTCTACTTACTCGAACAAATGCTGCTGGGAACCAGCCATTTCGCTGGTCGACTGATCCCCACCACCAGTCCTTGTCAGACATGTCAGTCACCTCAATCACCTCGCCGGCTTGGAAGGCCAGTTCCTCCGAGTCTAGGGTCACGTGGTCCCAAAGTGCCTCAACATACGTGACACCTTCATACTAAAATAAAGCAAAGGAAGAAGAAAAAGAAAGACGTAATTATAGAGAAAATAAATCACCAGAAAACTCAGATGACTTCTACACATAATGTACAACTTCAAGGTTGCACAAACTGTATGACTTCGACCAGTTGAAAGTTACTTACATCCTTGGGAATTTGGGAATAGGACTCTCCATCAGATGAGAAATCCTCCTCTGAAGAAGCTGTGCTGGGGTTCCTTGAGGCTTCTTGGTCTGACAAGCCTAAAGGACAAATGGATACAAAGGCGACAAACAGCAATTTAGCAGATTACTTGGTTGGTTTATAAGAATATTTAGTTTGTTTGATCTGATTATATATGATATACAGTGCGCAACAGCAACGGATACAGAAGGAGAATAGAGGACAAGCACCGGCTTTCAATAGTTGATATTCAGGGCTTGTCCCACATTCCTGCATTTCATTCATTGTCTGCACAGACAGCACAACATGTTTGCAGATTACAAACAGTGTAGTGCATGTTGGATGCGTTTCTGAGATGCTGTTAAGCTGGCACTTAAATTTGTTGTCTGTATTTGTATGCGTCTTGCAGTCTGTATGGAAGTCTGAGCAGTGCAAGAATTTTTCATGGTGTATTACAAACTAGCACAATGTCAAGCTAGTCAAAGTTGTCAAGCAGTCAACCCACTCCAGATTTGGAGTTCCCAAAACATACAGCAGTATGCAAAGTGCTCAGTCAGTACAGTAAACTATGGTGAATTAATCATGACTGCTTGCAACATCAGCCTTGCTTTGGCAAATACTAGTCCCACAACTTTTACATTTACATGGCCCGCTTTGTCTGTCTACAAAACAGAACACATCTAACAGTGCTGGCCAAGACAGCATGACATGTGTGTTGTACCTTTATGAAGCAAGTTGAAATTCGCCACCAGCTCCTTCAAATAAATTATTTTTTGATCAGATCTGAGCACGTGCTTACCGTGAGAAAGCTGCTCCTTCTGTGCCAAGTCATTTTTATCCGACTTTTCAAGGTCCAGTGGCTGGCTGATAGACCTCCGAAGAGCACCCCGACCTTTTTGCCGGCGCAGTGTGGGGCGGCTTCGCTCAATCCTTGTCTTGATTGGTGGTGGTGTTGAAAATTGCTGTTTGATAGAGAAAAAGAAGAGACAATTCAGGAACATTAGTGGTAAAGTCTTGGAATATTCCAAAGTTTGGCATTACACTTCCATGAAAGATTACATTCATGACATGTCACAACATGTCGCATATGTAATTGGTAAATTTCTGTCCACCACTGACAAAATGTTCCTTAAATTACATTCCAACATAAAAGAAAATGCAGTTAGGCAAAGTTTACTTAATTTTCTCACATAACTCTGCGGTGCTGCCTAGCTCTAACGATTCTATTTGTAAGAATGGGGCACCCTCTCTTTGCAGATTTCCGACTCAAAGTGGCTAGAACAGTTTACTAGTTCTTAACACTCCTTTTTAGAACCAATATTAAGACAGCAAACTACAACAGGCAGAGTCAGCCAGACAAGGCGGACTTACCCTGTCGAAGGAAGGTGGCTTGTGTGTGTATGGTGGCACATTAAAGCCGGAGTGCGGGGAGCTTGGGAGCTGATTGTCATCACACAGAGTGGATTCAGCTTCGGCCCTGGCTTGTGAAAGACTAGAGTATGACTCCTGACGACCTGAGCAGGTGACGCCATTTATTGTGATCACTGCCGATATGCTTTCGGCCTTCCTCTGAATGCTGGCTTGGCTGCTGTCATCTGTGGAATCAGCCTGGAAAGGGAGGGTAAGATAGGCAGAACAGACAGGAAGTGTTACAATGTCACAACAGATAACATCCATAGAGATAGAGAGCAAACAAAAATTGGTAGGATATGCGCTTTACTTTCAATGAACTTTGACAAATAGCAATAAGAAAAATCAACAGGCCTTAATGTTTGCCAATTTCAGTAACACAGCATGCCCACATGATAGGGAAACAAAGAAAACAATATAACACTTTAAATTAATATGCAGAGAGATAGAGAGGTATCACTTTTAATAAAGAAAATCTCAATATAGCATTGCAACGATATATTGGCATGTTAGGTGTGCTGTTAGTGCAAGGTGTGTTTGCTCATGGTACTCTGGAAATGTAACAGCAATTATCGAAATAATGTTATGCAGAGAGAGAAAGAAAAAAGTATCACAGAAGGCTTCGCTGTACAGCATGAACCGTAAGCACAGTGGCACAGCCCGTCCACTGTACAGAAGTGCAGCTCTGCATGGCATCTCAGACCGCATGGCGAATGCAGACATGCATCATCTATGGCACCTACAGGTGGCGTAAAATGCAATCAGAATTTGATATTTGGGTCACTCCATTAACTTGCGACCCAGCGAAAATCGAGTGCCAATGCGCGGCCACTGCTATCAAACACAGCTTTAAAAAGAAGTAATGACAAGGCCACCACTGTTGAAGTGCGACAGCTAACAAACAAGACAAAGAAAAATTGACTGAAAATGAAGAGGAAAAAAGTCATAATTTCGTCCGACAGGCGAAGCACTGACTGCGATAGCAAATTTTTAGACAGCAATACGAAGTAAGGTTAGTCGTTTTATCAGCTGCATAAAGTTCTGTAAACATTCGCTTGCCAAATTAACAAGAACGTATTATCACGCGCGCACAGGCAAATACGAATACATCTCGCTCGACGATCGCGAATACTCGGTGTCCCAACGCCGGCGTGATGAAGAGCGGCAGCAGCGGCGAGCGAATCCCCCTTCGTGCCTTCCTAATCAACGCGAACTAGGCGCGCGAAAACAGAGCGCACACGAAGCCATCAGCCATATCCAGCCGGCTAGCCTTCGATCCAGCGCAGATTGCCTCCGAGATAGGACGCGCACGGCCACCCTCGGTCGCCGCAGCTGCAGTAGAAGAGGAGATGCGCACTAACCTGCCAACTCTCCCCCCCCCCCCCCTCCATTCTATCGCGCGCACATCTCACACTTCGAACCCCCCCCTTGCGCGCGTGAGAAGCCGGCGCGCACCCCTCCCCGCCTGCCTCCCTTGCTAGCGCCAGAAGAAACTGTCGCATCAGAAACCCATACGTCTCGGGTCACATTCGCAAGCTCTCGCTCGCATCTAAGCACGCGGCGCGCGGCCGCGATGTTATCGCACTTGGACTTTATGCGGAACATCACGGCGACACCGACGGCAGAAATTTGTCTAGTGTGTCCATATTATTGATATCGCAATAAAAAGGGGAGGGGGAACTTGTGCCTGGCGATGATATGACGCTGTACAGAAACGCAAGAGGATCCAATGCTCAGTGAATACGAAACAGATGCGAAAGACAGCTCGGAAATAGTGCTTCCAGTCAACGGTACAGAACGCTCCTGCCTCGTCTTGCGGCTGTATTTTAAATCTTATGCGGAACAAAAAAATAGATTCGTTTATTGACAAACAGGCAGCAAAGGCCATTCGTTTTCAAGCGGTTATTTCGCCGCGCCTCGAAAGCAACAACGCAAGCGCCGAGCACGCCAACGCGAAACGGCACCGGCAAAACCGTTCCCATCAGCTTGCTGCGTCTTTCAGCTTTCGCTTTTTTATTTTTATTTATTTATTTATTGGGTCGTAAAATGCTCGCATCCCCAACAGAACCAGCTACGCCACCTGATAAAGACGCAATCTTCTAGCGACGTACGTTCCTCCGACGACGCGGCTGTAACGTGCGTCACTGAGCTAAGCCTCGCGTCACGCCATCGCGTGCTTACGACACGATGTATGCCGCGCCGTAGGAGCTCGCGCCCGTGTGCCCTCTATTGGAGTGTGCACTCTACCTCGATGCCCTCTCCACTTGCCTTCGTTGTTTTCATGGCAACGCAGGACAGCACGCGAGGCACGACGCAAACTAGAAAACTGGAAAGGTAGTCCCCGACGAAGAAGAAAACGCGTACGTGGCGCAACAGCATTCCTGGCAGTAGCGTAGCAACAGGGGGGCCGGGGGGCCGTGGGCCCCGGGTGCAAGGGGCCAGTGGGGGGAGGGGGGGGGGTGTCATACACGTTTGAAGACACTCCTCTTTCCGCTGGCTACACCCGGGGGGGGAGGGGGGTGACAGAAGACCTATGGGCCCCGGGTGCCAGACGACCTAGCTACGCCACTGATTCCTGGTCTTAGAACGTCTGGCAGGAAAGGTCGATTTGCAAGCTCTGCGTTAGTCGAAAAAGAACAGCCCAACCTCACGAGAGATTTCTGTCGCAGCATCTCGCGTAAATGGAGCACGCGGCACACAAGGTACCAGGTGCGCGTGCGCGCAGGAATGTTGGGAGGGCTTTCCATTTCATTTGCTGTCCAGTTGCTTCTGCGTCGAGCCCCAAACACCAAGGCCGTGCTGAATAATATGTTCCGTTTCATACGTCGCACGTAACGCTGTGACAACTATAGCAATATTTTTCGCAGTGTTTGCGTGATTCGCATTTAAAAAATAATAATTAGGAGTTTTCCGCCAGCAATCTGTGAAACTGTTACCAGGAATAAGTGAAAATATTTAATTTTTTAAAACGAAAAGAGAAAGAACTGCGGTAAACGCTGATACAACGGCTATTTTTAGATCCGTCTGTGCGTTGTTTCTTTCGTTACTTTTCGGGAGCAGCGCATGCACACGCGAGCAACGCTGTTGACACGCAGCTGCAGTAGGGGACGGCTCTCTCGCCTTGAGATGGCGCGAAATCGCCATCTTGTTTTCTCTGATTGGCTCACAGGACAGCTACGTCCTGTATGATTGGCTCAAAACGACACCACTGCGAAATGTGACAGAGCAAGTAACAGTGTCTAAGATTCGGGACCGCGGCGGAGCACTGCCACAATCGTGTTTGAAAAGAGATGGCACTTCCACAGTCTGCGCACGGCGAAGGTGCATTCGCTCTTCCGGAAGAATATTTTGACGAAGTGTAAACATAGGGCGTTGATGGTCGAAAGACTTCAACTAGCTTCCGAATTAATTACCTGGTGAGAGAAGAAAATATCAGTCCCGATGTCTAAATGTTAAACCCCATTAACCTGCGGCACTGCGACGCCTGTAAAACAAGATATATGAAAGCCCCGCAAACGCGACTGTCGAACGTGTAAGCTGTTAAGAATGGCGAGCTGCCAAACAAGATTGCCACACAGTTACGACAGGGCGACACGACGCGCATCTCCCCCTCACCGTCGCTGCAGCTGGGAGGCGTTCGAAGAAGCGGCCTTTGTGGTGAAATCCGCCTCCTTCCTCCAGCCCCTTCGACATTGTGACGGAACTAGTTCGGTGTATGAACAATGATTCCGGAGTTCCCCAACGCGGAGCTGATTTGACACGCATGGACAAGCTGCCGCGGGAACGACGTATTTTTGTGCTTCTCACGCTTCGGCGTGGCGCAGAACAACGAGCGACCCTCGATCGGCACCGATAATTCCCGGAACGGCAACCCTCCAACGCCGTCGTTTGGGCTTCGGAATGTGTGTGCCTTTGTGTCTGTAAACTGATCTGCAGAGCAGCGGCGAGTTGGTGATGAGTAAACGAACAGTCGCCGCGTCGTATGACCGGCGGATCGAGTGTATAAAAACTGTGGTTGTGCGAATGCTGAGGACACTTCTCTTGAGCAGTCATGTTAGACTGAGTCACTTCTCTCATGCAGTCATGTTGGACTGTTACTCTTTTTCTCAAGCAGTCATGTTAGACTGATTTAATTTCTGTAAATAAACCCTTTTCCTCGTTCTCGATGAGAAACAGTTCTTCACTTCACCAACGACCTCAGCGTAAATAAGTTGGACGACGGCATGGGCCAGCTACCTTCGAATTCATGCCGTACTCCAATCTTGGCAAAGGACCACGGACGATGGGATTGAGCCCCCAATCCTGACAAAGCCTGCAGGTACAATGAAACGCAGAAATATTTCCCTTTCCATATTCGTTACTCTCTGTGTGTGTCATGGTGTTTGGTTTTAGGAATAGAGGGCATTTAAAACCCAATTTCTTCCCGATCACGCGTTTCACTGGATCTTTATGTTACATTGCGATTTTGCTGCAGTGCGTTTGATAAACAATCAGAAATTCACGCAATCACTTCTCAACCTCTCACATCATATATTTACTTTCTTCATCGAAGAAAAATATCTGAATAGCGCGAGAAGTAGTTGCCTGCGATGTTGAATCACCCAAAGTTTCGTATCATTTGCTGCACCAAGGTGAAGTTAGGGTGCCTGATGGAACAAACTAAAACAATCGGCTAGCGTGAAAAAAAAAGAAAAGAAATTATATCCGCGCCGTTTTCTCAGTGCACGTCTACAGTCTCGCACCTTATGACATACAAGAAAAACGTAATATTGCAAAGATTACCGATCACACTTTTTGCACTCGAATGGATGCATGCAATCGCGCGAATTTCTCTATTAAAGGGGCCTTCAAATACCTTTTAGCTAATCATAGAATTGCTTCACTATCAAATGACGTCTCACGAATCTCACGGCACAAAAAAATTTGTTCGACTTCTTCAAGTATATGTAGGTGGAGCTGTTGTATCTATACCTGGCTTTGTCTTTCTTTTCGTCACCGCTAGCGCTCTGGAAGGTACACAGCGGAGAAGCCAAGAGAGTAAAGGCCCGGCAAAAACTTGAGTGTCGCGGTGAAAGGGCTCCCTGGGGCACAACACTGTGGCGGTCAAGGGTACTTCGGCACGCCACCGCCATCTCGGATGCCACGCGCAGCTGACGCAGCCACGCGCAATGCAAAGATGAAATGATTTTTTTCTGTCTTTTTGGCATCGCGGAAATATGGATTGTTCATTTATTTAACTGAAAATGAGCATTTATGTATAACTAAGAACGCTCTCGCGATCGCGAAATAAGCCAATAACGTTGGTCGGCCAGCTGCTTTCGACGTGACGCCATTGCGGAAGCGAGGGCAAGCGATCTTCCGCTTTGTCTGCACTTTCATCCTTACATCTACTCTCGATTACGGGTGAGCCAGCAATTTACTTTCTTGAGCAGCGTGATCACATCTAACCTTGTTGCTACATGACGTCAGCAAACTTAGTTACCATTTGTCACGACGTCACGATAACGTCGATATCGTCAGGTCCGGTATTTCTAGACCAACTTTGGTATCAAATTAAAGAAGCTTCCGTTTTCCAGCCTTCACACTCCCCAAGTGCGATACTTTGATGTGCCAGAAGCCCGTGATGGAGTTCCTACAACTTCTTAAAAGTGTGTTAGTACTCCGTTGCCCAAGCTACAGGGGCACTAGTTTGGGGCTGGTATTCAAGACGTGTCACAGACATCGTCAAATTGCGCCATATTGTCGGATTCGCCATCTTGTCGGCTCTGATTGGCCCAGAGAGCCGCTACGGCGCCTCTGATTGGCTCAAAACGCCGCCATCGCACCAGAATTCGACAACGTGGAGAATAGGACGCGGGGCTTCACTCCTGGGACGCGCTGTCCACTCCGCATAATTTGTTTCTCCTTGGTTAAAGAAAACCGAACCATCGAACCGCGAGCGCGTAAAAAGCAGAAGTCGTTTGCGCCCACCTCGGACAGCTGCTGGTCGGCGACCGTTCCTCCGGGGGCCTCCAGCTGGATCCCACTATCGGCGCTGCTACACTTGGAGCCGCGCAGCTCGCGGTTCTTGCGATGCAGGCGACGCTCCTCGCGCGAACACCGCAGAATGGCGGGACCCGGACGGAAGCCGCCCTCTCCTTCTTCGTCGTCCACTCTCGTCGGCGCGGCGGCGGGCGGATGCGACGCCGGCGTCGCCTGCCATCCGCACGGCCAGCCGCCGTCGTCGTCGCTGCCGTGGCCGCCGTTGGCCAGCTGCGACGCGGGCTCCGCGGGCGCCGCGCACGGCGCCGACGAGACGGCCGGCAGGGAGGTGGTCGAGCCCTTGCGGTTCCGCTGGAAGCGGAGCGAGAACGTCTTGCGGAACTTTTGCAGCACGCTGTCGGCGATGAGCCGCGGGCTCGAGGCCCGCAGGGAGGAGTAGCGCGGCGGCAGCCCCTGGTGGCCGTCCGGGGGCGAGGACGGGTGCTGCTGTCGCTCGTGGTGCGGGTGCAGGCTGGACATGCTGCCCACCGCGGCGAACAGCTGTTCGGCCTCCGCGTCGCTGTACAGCTGGGACCAGGGCCGGCGCACATTCCTGCAATGACAAGACAGGAGCGGCGGGACGTGCCGCGCACTCGGATGAAGCAGGGCTGGCCGGGAGGCATTTCCAAGCTCGGCACCCCGAATGTTGTCGCGTCTTTCAACAATCCTGTACAAAAGTTAACTATTGCCAATCGCTGCTTTGGCGGTGCCAATAATCTCAACCGCCTATATATACACAAAAGAAAGTGCATAAACCGAGAGTTAAGTTCCTGAAAGCGGAACATAGAAACACCTGCCTTTTCAATATCTTTGAGGTACCGCTTGTCCTGTCTGCTTTTCATATGTACTAGAGAGAAAGAGAGGGGAAAAAGAGAGGGAAAGACAGGGAGTTTAGCCAGTGTAAAACCGACTGGCTACCCTGCACTGAAGAAAAAAAGGTATAGATTGTTAATAAACCTAAGGAGACCAGAAACGAAAAAAGAAATTGTGAACACCATGCTATGCAGCATGCGAACAGTCAAGTGTGTCACAAACTCCGAACGTTCTCAGGAAGCGGAGCCAAGCGTTAGAGACCTTTATGCTGAGGGCGGTCTGAGCCAGTGTACTACAGGGTCGCCCACAAACCGATTGGAATGCCTCATTATTATTCAAGCGCCCGTAGAGTAAAAGAAATCTTAAACTTTTATGAAATGCCGATGCGGCGTTGTCTAAAGGAGTGGAAGAGCGCACCACTAGAAGGCGGCATTACACAATGGAACAGTAGGGCCACACGGAAAGAAAATCACGAAGTGCCCCGTGTCCTTAGCATGCTTATTTCTGTCATACTTTACTCATGCACTTCAGTGTTGATGCCTCGACAAGCCTCATTCACGAATTACAAACGAGTCTGCGACTTCCCAACTCCCGCGAGCGGTCACGTGTGGTGAATGAAAGGGAACGGGTCGGCGGCCCCGCCAGCTGACCTGCAGCAGACGTCCTCGGTGCTGCCGCTGTGAAACTCGGGCGTGCTGGCTGCCTTCAGGTGGCGCTCGGAGCGCGAGATGGGCCGGTCGCGGATCAACTTGCCCGGCCGCCCGAGCAGCAGGCATTTGCTCGCCGAAGGCGCGGGTGCAGAAGGAAGCGACGGCAGGGAACAGCGGCTGTTGCGGCGGCTACTGCTGCCGCCGACCTGTGATGCCTCGGCGTCGTTCTGCGCCGCATGTTGCGACGACAGCTGCGGAGGCACGGTCCGTGAAGGGGCTGCGAAGGAGGGAGAGCAGAGGACCGTCAAGAGCCTGAGACTTATTCGCTCCGCCAGAGGTCGTTAGTTACAGGAAGCGGCGGGTCTCCGCCCATCGTTGGCTATCGCTCAAATGGGCACTCATGAAGACTATTTAAGCTAAGCTGTTTTCTCAAATTACGCTTCTGCGATAGCAAAAAACTGTTCTTCCTACAGTTGTATGAAGGTTGGTAAGCCAGGGGTGCTATTTTGGAGCGTTGTTTTTGCACTGTCAAATTCCGCCATATTGTCGAATTCTGTAATGGCGGTATTTTGAGCTTATAAAAGAAAGCCGCCGCGGCCCTCTAAACCAAACGGAGCTGACAAGGTGGCGAATTACACAATATGCCAGAATTTGACAGCGTCCAGAATAGCACACCAGGCGTGTAGCGGGAGAAACGCAAAACCGAAAGACAAGTGACGACGCCGACCAAAAGTTTCCGCGGAAGCTCGATCTTACATCACACATTATGAGGGAACGTTTAATCGGATCTAGTTGATCGTTTATCGCTAAGAAATGAATAAAATGCATTCTGAAGGACTCGGAGAGTGACCCTATATAGCAAGCTTCGAGATCCTACCGCTGCGCCAAAAACGGCCCAAGAAGATACTTGGAAGTTTCGCGACGTCACACAGACGGTACTGGCGGTCAGCTTCAGCCCGAAGCTACGAAAATTGAAGTTTGGCCTTAATTTCCTGACGCAACTAATCAGCCTTACTCCGTGAAATCAGTGAATAAAATTTCTAACCAATCTTGAAGGCCCGTAAGGCGGTCGCTTTCCGTTATCATTAAGTCCCAGAGCCGCCTGAAACTTGGACTGCTGCCCTCTACGGTAAGAATATGATGCTTCACTCGACCACCTTTGTTGTCAGGACAGCTAGACGTAACGAATTCCGCGGGAATGTACACTATTTAGCTCATCGGACAAAGCAGACACTGATGTGACCACAAAAACATAGGTCCCGACGATGTAGTCACTCACACGTCGGGGGATTGCAGCCGCCGAGGCCATCGGCCGATGCCCGGCGGCCAACAGGTGGGGGCGGAGACCTCCGCTCCGAGGGGGCGGCGGGGGCACAGACGTCGCCGGTGGGCGCACAGCTCTCGGGAATGGATCCGCTCAGGTCCTGCACCAAACAATGGGAGAACGAGAGAGAAGGCGTTGATGAGGAAGGGCCGAGGGAGTACGAATTACACGCACCGAGTGCGCACATAAAGAAAAGTGCTTAGTGACGAAGTAAAAGTGCTAAAGGAAAAACATAAAGAGTTAAACTTGGAGGACGCTTAAGCTTCGCCTTTAAGAGTGGAACGCGAAAGCATTCAAATATCCCTGACTGTTGCTTACGTCATGTAACCATAATGTTTTCCTGGAAACGCTGACGGCGAACGCTATGCACGAAGGCGAGCTTACCCCCACGGCTGGCGCCGTCGCTGCCGCGGATGCGCGGAGACGAGCGCCATTTGGTGGGTGTCGCAAGGTACTGAGCGCTGCTCCTACTAAGACGGACATCAAACGACAGCGGGAAAAGGGATTTGTGTGTGAGTTTCCGCGTAACAGAATTATGTTTTTTCGTACATTCAAATTACAATCTGATGCTATCAAATCTGCAGGTTGTGCGTAAGTCGTACTTTACGAATTTTCTGACGCATGTTACTTTGAGAAATTAAACTAGTTCAGTAACGCCTCTGCGCCACGCGAAAGGCCTGCGTGGTTTGGGATTATTTTTCTCTAACGGACAACGCCGCCGAAGCAGACACCAGATTTTCCGCGACAAGGGGCCCTTAACGCTATTGCGTTAAAAAGTCGCAGTTTCGCCCGAAACGCGAAGCATCGATTGCGATAGCAAATTGGTAGACAGCAATACGAAGCAGAGTTAGTAGTTTTATCGGCCGCATAAACTTTGAACATGCGCTTACGAACGAAATTAACAACCATGTTGTCACACGCGCACAAGCAAACATGAACACATATCACTCGATGACCACGCACACTCGCTGCCAAAACGCTGGAGTGAGGAAGCACGGCAGAAGCAGCGAGCGAATTAACCTTCACGCTGCCTCTCGTTTCAACGCAAACTAAGCGCTAAAAACACAGCGCACACGAAGCTATCAGCATTCGGCGCACTTTGTACCCATCTCGTATCGCTTTCAAGATCTGGCCCGGGCGGCCGCTCCCTCCCCTCCCCTTGGTGCTTCGCGCGCGACGGAAGACGGCGCGCTTCCTCCTCTCTTTCTTCCCTTGCGTGCACGAGATTGAGCCGCTATCGTCGGCTCCCCCTCACACGCTTTTACTGGCATACACAGCATACGGCGCGTGGTGACGATGTTATCGCCGTTGGACTTTATACGGAACATCGCGGAGGCGGCGGCAACGAGGGCTGAAATGCGCCTGGAGTGTCCACCTAATTGCTATCGCAATAAAATAACGATGGCTTATGGGGTTTCGCGTGGTAAGGCTGCGTGTGATGTGGTCTGTGAGAAGCACGGTAGTAGAAGATCAATTTCGACCACACAGTGGTGCACCGGGACCTAACTACACGAGCCATTTCCTATGTCGCCAACGTCGAATCACGGACACGGCAATGATCTGAACCTGCAACCTTTTGCTCTGCACTGCCACTGAGCGACCAAACACAACCTTCTCCGAAAAAAGAAAGAAAAATAAAAAAAGAATTGTTGGAGGCAGCACGTATTGCTTTAGAGTTTCACTGCAATAGTATTTACTTCCTCTTTTTGCACTATTTATTTCATTCGTAACAAGAATAATTCTCTCTCTCTCTCTCTCTTTTGCCACTTTGTAAGATTAAGGGATGTTCCCTAGCGGTTAACGCGAGGGAGGGATCCACAGGACGTCCAGATTATTCAGACCCAAATGCGCCAAAACCGCGTCCTCCAACGCGCAGCGACTCTCGCCGCACGTGACAACTCCGGCTAACTGCGACCATGTACACTATAAGCGTTGTAAATTCCTCCCATCTGATAGCTGAAGCACAACTGACGAAGGTGTACACCGACTTTGAAGCATTCACTGGTGCGAATCTCGTTCATTTATGAGCTACATGGACAAGCATACAATCGTGCGGCCTCACGGAACGGCACGGCAGCCGTCGTACACATAGTGACAATGCGAGTAGCCTTATTCGAATCGCAAACAGCATCGTCAGTTTTCGCCCGGCACATACGTGACATCTGAGGCCACGCGCGCAAAGGCGACCACACTCGACCATAATATTTTCACACGTGGCCTTACAGGCACTCTGCATACCACACGCGTCGCACGCGGTCGCGTCGCCGTTTCCCACAGCCGTTGCGTGTCAATCTTATTCGACCAGCCGTCAGCAGCAAGCGGGCCCGGCCATGGCACACTTTCGGGACCTCGCCGGGGCGCTGCGAGTGGCCCCTATGCACCTGCCCTTGTCAGAGCCACTGGGCTTTAATGGCGCGTGAACGCAAACACCCGCAATCACGGTCGCCCCGGAAGAAGAGGAGCAAGCAACGCCACAACGCCAAGGGGCTTATGGCCACATGCTGTAGAACCACAAGGAGGACGCGCAGAACGGTGCATGCGCACGCTGCAAAGCCGGCGGGCGAATCGCCCGCGGTATGCCAGCCGCGCGCGCACAAACACACACACACTTCGGTGGAAGCAAGCTCGGCAACCCGCCCTTCGGACACAGAGACACGCAAATGCAGTCACGCGTATACACACGCGCCATGCAGCCGCGGCAGGGTCAGGTGAATGCCGTCGCGACGGCGCGTACCAAACCAGCGGGCTTTACAAGGACGATATTTATCGGCGGCCACCCCGCAGGGTCCAGCCACCGTCTTGAACGGCGCGCGCGGATGGTGCTGAAGCCATACATACGCGCGGCATGTTTATTGCACTCTTGAGGCTCAAGCCCGAGATCAGGCAAGCGTGCAAGCATCGACCGCCTACCGGAAAGGTGTTGGTCTCGGGTTCGAATCCCGGGCCAGGACGAAATTTTTCTTCAACCGCGAAGCTTCGTTTCTGAGAAAGCCGCAGAACTGTAACAAATCAGGGCGTCCGCACGTGGTTATTATACGGACTCTAAGCATTGCAAGCAGTCCTCTTCGATCCAAGCGGCCAGTTATACGTGGTCGAAGGGGAACTTCATCATAATCCTACAAAAGTGTTAAGCGAACGTTTTCCCATATACGTTGTACCACCCACGTGTAGTCGGTGGTACAACGTGTAGTGGGTGGTAACTGCTGCGCTGTGACACGCATCCACGTCTTTAGAAGAGACTGTAATAACAATGTCGCGACGATACACGGTGCTTTAGTGTATAGACACGCGAGCACGATGTTTAAGGCGTGTGTTCAGATCTGCACACTGCGCACGGAAAAGCTACGCCTGTCTTCATGCTACATCTGAACAACTTGTACATCAGCGGACGCGATGCAGTTCCGCGTGCGTATAACGCTGTGCAATGCAACCCGACGAAAACGTATACAATGTATACAACTACGACGCGAGGTACTGAAATGGAAAAAGCAAGCCTAGCAAACGGCCTGCTTTTTTATTCCGCTCCGCATAAAGCCCTTAAAGGGCTTTACCTCCGCAGTATCTCCTACGCCATCTACGCGCTAAAGAAATTGGATTGCGGCGCTGACACCTAACGGCCCCTGAACTATGACTCTACACCTGAACGCACCAAAGCGAAACCACCACTCGTAGCTGCAGGTGATCGCCACAAGGTGTGTAGGTCAATTATCTCGGAGTCAGTGGGATATACATGGGCCGACACGCAGCGAATTTCGCTCCTTGACTAAGATGCTTATCGGTGTTTTCATGACGTTAATGTGCATCAGCCATGTCGTGATGCTTTAGAATGCGTCCCGACTGTTTCCAGTTTTTTTACTTGTGCATTTAGTACTGAAGCAGCTTCTATCGTGTACAGCGCTTCTTCATTTTTCTTTTTTCCTCTTTCGAGTTACGCTCCCATAAGCGTCGCCTATATTGGCTCCGCCAACACGAGTAACTGGCATACACATGCAGTCAGTGCACGCTGGGTGGTATGTGTACCTTCCACGCTAAGGGTGCAACGTCAGCGAGGGCATCGCCCGACGAGGTCCGAATCAGCGGCGCCTGTGAACCGTAAAAGAACAGCCGAGCGCGGCCGCACTGACCCATTCGAAGGAATACGCCGGATGGGCCGAAAATAAGCGCGTCCCTGCAGTTAAGTGTGCGCCCGCCTATGACTCATGCGTCGGTTCTATAAGAAAGGCTCCAAAACGGGCGCTCTCCTTCCCCCCTCCCCCTCCCTACCTCTTCTAATCATCTCAAACCTCGCACAGTAACACTGTATGCTCTTCGGCGAACCCACCAAGTACGCCCTATAGAGACGTGCGAATACCGGCGCAGGAGAAAGAACCGTTACTGAAAAAAAAAAAAAGTAAAGGCGAACTATATCGATACCACTGTGCTCTTCCGCTACTTCGCTTACGGCACACGCGAGAGAAGCACTTTACAAGAGGCGTACACGCAACTCTTTTACAGCAGCAGGGCAGGAGTGCCGAAGAGAAACGAGTCACGGTTGGCTATATACGCTGCAAACACAAAGCTACAGAGGCGCGACGCCCGAATTCACATGCAACAAGCGTGCATATACACTGTAAGACAGGCGCTTTCCGGGGAAGCTAACTTAAGCCAGAGTTTAAAAATGTGCGAATGCCACGTAGCTGGACAGAACCAAGGTAATGTTGTTTGCCGTCGCCTGGAGATACTCAGATTATTTTTTTTTTCATTCTGCCTAACTACATAATTAGTCTTAATTAATTAGTCAACTTCTCAAAAGTTATAGTTAGATGAAAAGTGTCAGTGAGAAAACTGTAGAGCGACATGAAAGACTCCCGACACGGCTTCCTGTTGATCAGTACGTGCTACACATAAGTGTTTTTCCGAGCGCGAAAGAAGCCCGAGAATACATGCAAAAAATTGCCGCGCGACAGGCCGCTCGTGGCACTATGCGTGTATTCGCGGGCTTCTTTCACACTCGGAAAAACACTTTTATGTAGCCCGAACTGAGCAACAGAAAGCTGTATCGGGAGTCTTTCATGTCGCTCTACAATTTTCTCATTGACACTTTTCATCTAACTATAATATTTGAGAACTTGACTAATTAATTAAGACTAATTATGTAGTTAGGCAGAATGAAAAAAAATAATAATAATCTGAGTATCTCCAAGCGACGGCAAACAAGATTACACTGGTTCTGTCCACCTACGTAGCATTTGCATTTTTTAAAAGTTTCACTCAAATTAAATGAAACACCTGTATACTCGTACATGCAATTGACAAATGCGAACTGTTGAGCATGAAAACACAGACGCCACCACGACGGTCTATGAGATAAGGCGGCATACAAAGCCCGTTTAACTCGACCAGATGCGCAATATGTCACCGAAAGACGCTCGAGGCATGTCGAATAATCCGAACCAATTTCTTTCGCCACGTGCCACGAAGATCGAATGAAAAGAGGTTGACCCTGATTATAATAATAATAATAATAATAATAATAATAATAATAATAATAATAATAATAATAATAATAATGGTGATGATGATGGTGATGATTACAGCGTAAGGTCAGGTCGTCGGCCGTTTCACAAGTCCACTTAGGCACGCGCGGCGCCGCTCAACCCCACATAGCGTTTTAATTATATATGTATTTTTTGAGTGTCTTATATGGCGCTGAACAATGTTTGGTTGCTATACCTACAAAACACCATTAGGTTATCTAATGCCACTCCTCGTAACATTGCACATGCTAAAACGACGCCGTTGATCACGTGACGCCGCTTCATGTGGTCGGAACAGCGCAGCGACTTCAATTCTGCAGCGCCCTTCAACTGAACCTTAAACGGCGGTCGGAGTTCTTAAAACCTTGCAGCACGCTTCCATAGAATCGTTAATTGTCAACTTCCGCGCTATTTTTGTTCTCGGGGTCACTGACTTGCTTTCGAGGCAGAAGACATGTTCACTGTCCTAAGACTTCCATTAATTACGGATTTTGCCATTCCGAACGTGCAAAATGAGATATATTTATTTATTTTTATTTCAAAGTACCTTACAGGCCCCAAGGGGAGCATTGAGTAAGGGGGGCGTCATTGAACAAATGACAAGAGAAAACATATATATGAGCGCTAAAAAATGTGAGCTAAAAATGTTTGTAATGATCACATGCTTCCAAACAGTGTTAAAAAAAACGCTAAATCAATACAAAGCGTTATCGGAAAAGGAGTGAAAAGGGCAATTCACTCTAACATAAAAGGCAATGTAACACTTGCGCGAAATAACGTACATTGCGCGAGTACATAAAGCAAACAAAATTGAAACCACAATAACAAGAAAGTCACGTATTATATGACATGACATATGTACAGATGAATATATTTGTTATGATGAAGACTGTAGGTTTAGTAGTTGTCTGAATTTATCATTGCTCATTTGAGCGACAGTGCTATTAGGAAGCGAATTCCATAACCGAATCGCGCGTGGTAAAGCCGAGAAGTTAAATGCGTTAGTGTTGCCATAAATGCGAGTGAGGCTTAAATCATTATAAAGTCGTCGTGATGTGCAAGACGCGCGTTCCAGTGGCAAGTTTGATGGCTTGACTTGGTGAACATATCTATGGAGCAAGGATAGGAGGGCTATGTCACGTCGGCTACTCAGTGATTGAAGTGAAAGGTCGAGTTTTATTTGAGTAATGCTTGACTGGTAGCTGTAATTTCGGGAAATAAATCGACTAGCTCGGTTTTGGATGGCTTCTAACATGTGGATTAGGTATTCATGGTAGGGAGACCATATAGGGGACGCGAATTCGAGCTGAGGGCGTACAAATGATACGAATGCTAATTTACGGATGTTAGACGGGCAATTACGCAAGTTGCGGCGAATATAGCCAAGAGATTTGGAAGCGTTTGCGCATATAGTTGCAATGTGAAAGGCCCAGGAAAGGCTCGGTGTAAGATTTACGCCTAGATATTTATATGCTGATGCCTGAGATACTATATTTGAGTTGATATAATAGGAAAACCTATGAGTTGTTGTTTTTCGCGTGAATGTCATTAGTTGGCATTTAGATGAGTTAAGTTTCATTTGCCAGTCTTCACACCATTTGGTAACGAGATGAAGGTCCTCTTGAAGAATGCGATGGTCATCAAGGCTGCGAATGGGTCGATATATTATACAATCATCGGCGAAAACACGCATGCAGGATGAGATGTTATTGGGCAGATCATTGATGTAAATAAGAAAAAGCAAGGGTCCTAGTACGCTACCCTGCGGTACACCGGAACTGACATATGCAAGGGGTGACGTAAAATTATTAACGACTGTAAATTGCTGACGGTTTGTGAGGAAGTTACGAATCCAGGAGAGCGTTAAGCAGTCTAATTTGAGAACGGATAACTTGGAAATTAAACGACAGTGAGCCACACGGTCGAAGGCTTTGGAGAAGTCGAGAAAAAAGCAATCTGTTTGAAGATTATGGTCCATGTTCAAATGCAAGTCTGTAGTGAATTCTAGTAACTGCGTCTCACATGACAAACCTTTCCTAAACCCATGTTGGTTAATAAAGAAAAAATTATTTGATTCCAGATGATGATATATGTGAGATGCAATGATATGTTCAAGCATTTTGCAGCAAATACTTGTCAATGATATAGGCCGATAGTTTTCTGGGGAATTCTTGCTACCATTTTTGTGAACTGGTATCACTTTTGCAATTTTCCAGTCTAAGGGAAGCTGGCCTGATGACAACGACTGGCGGAATATATTGCATAAGAATTTGCTAGATAACGTGACTGTATTCTTTAAAATTTTTGAGTTAATATTATCGACACCCGAAGAAGTAGTCAACTTAAGGTTATTTATGAGACCTGTGATACCATACTCTGTTACATCGATGGATTGCATGTACTGGTAATCTAGATCAGTGACTTCCGGCAGATTAGAATGGTCTTCTATTGTGAATATGGATGAAAAAAATTCATTAAAGACGACTGGGCATTCCTTGGCACTGATTGGAGCTTGATTCCTATCATTTAGTGAAATGTGATGTGAGCCACTATTGGGTGAAATCACCTGCCAGAATTTTCGGGGGTTGTTTTTAAGTAGTGAAGGTAGATCTTGAGAGTAGTATTTTTCTTTAGCCTCTCTTAAAGATGAACAGTAAACTTTCAAAAATGAGCTATATTTGTCCCATACCACGGGTGAGTTTGTACGCTTTGCAGTTGCGTATAGCCTTTTCTTCTTGTTTCTGAGCCGTCGAAGGTGCTTGGTGAACCAAGGGTTCTGTCTATCGCCTGTTATTCTTATTTGGGGGATATACGTTTCCACTAAAGCACACAGCTTTTCTTTAAACAGAAGCCAGTTTTCGTTGACTGACCGAGCAGAAAACGAAGCTAGAAAGGTGCCAGAAAGAAAAGTCTCAAGTTCTTTGTTAATACTGCCATAGTCTCCCCTGTTGTAATCACGGATGATTTTGTTTGAGACGCCTGTATATTTCAAGGGCGAACCACGCATATATATTAGACGCCTTATGTTGACAATATGGGGTATAACCAAACTGCGGTAAACGAGAGTTTTCGCATTGAGCCGCCGCGGCACGGGGACCGAACCCGCCACCTTGTGCTCTGCAGAAGAACGTCCTATAGCCAGGTATACCCACTGTTTCGGGTCACTATATCACGTTATAGCAAACAGCGTACCAAGCACAGAAACGTGGAGACATGCAAGTTCCTGCATATAGGAACAGATACGACCGCTCGACGACCACCCGTTTCACGCTTTCGTGTAATGTTCATTGAAAACGCGTACAGGAAGCGTCGTCATCTCGAACAGCGCATGCACGGGTCACGTTACCAACCGACCCTTCTATATAATGCAAGAGCCTCGCTGCATTTTTCACGAGCGGGCGCCGGGGCGTGCCATGCCGAATACGTTGACTCAGAATCGCGCAGCGGGGAGGCACCTTATGTAAATAACGCGTCTCGTACGATACAGACAGCGTTACATCATGCGAGCCAAACTGTAAGCTGCAAAACAGGGCCAACGCGAAACGTAGTTGCTCCGAGCAGCGAAGCATGTACGGACGTATAGTTTGGCCGCATATAGAAAGAAAGCCGCGGGACGTTCGGTCGGCAGCGGTGCGAGTCCGATCCGGCTCCGTGCGGACGTTATCGGTCGCCCGTGACACGTCGAGCCGACTCGAGAGAGTGGAGACGGTGAGATGCCACGAGTTTCTGGGCCGGACGCCACGGTGCTGTGTCGATGCATGGACCCGGTGTACGTATACACATCCGGTTTTAAGGAACCCAGTCGCTACTACGTATACAGCCACTCGTCACGTTTATTACACACATATCTTCACACTTAGTATTACAACGAAAAGCATTAATGTTATGATAAAAAATCCGCTCATCAAGCGCGTTTCAGGGGACTGACATAGCTCGACGCAAGTCCGGTTTTTCCAGCGTAACTATTTCTCAGTCAGAGGAAGAACATCACCGCGTGTTCTATGTATATATTAGTTTGATTGGCTCAATGGAAGAGTGGCCGACAGACTGAAGGAAACAACCGCGTATACGTTCTGCTTGTGTCCACGAAATCTCAGCAAAGCGACAATGGGCTGTGGTCACAGCGTGGACCGGCCAATCCAAAAGCGAGAGGGCTAAAGGAGGGGGCGTTTGCAAGTGCGTCGCTGTACCCCTGGAGTCATCAACGGGGCCCCCGCCTCAAGGCCCCGACCAACCACACGGAACAGTTTCTTCACGCGTTAATCCGGGGCAATCACGTTTCTCCGCTTCGCAGCAGGGCCGCTGATGACAAGCCGGCTCGCGTCCCGATGTTGTCTTCGACTCGAAAAGAAATGCCAATTCGGGCGCGCTGCCTAACTACGTGTATACAGCGGGCCGCAAGATGCGGCGACGCAGCGCCGATTCGACCGCGCGAGAAAAAGCGCCTCGCGCAGTCGACTCCGGAACGCTTAATGGACTCGCGATTCAGCGGCGAAGCTTCGGTGGCGCGCCGGCGGCGTCGGGAGCAGCAGCAGCAGCAGGACGCCATTTCGGTCGCCGCGTGCCGCACGGGTCCGGTTCATTACGGTTCGCTTATTCAGGCGGACACGAACCCGTCACGCCCCCCGGCATGACTCTCATGCGTGCGGCGGCGAACACGCGGAACAACAATTCAGCGGGCGAGGCGCCTGTGAGCTGCGTGGCTCCGCAACAAAGGCGCTTCTCCCGTCGCAGTGCGCGGGCGGGCGCAAGGCCGCCGCCGACGCGTGGATGAGGTCGCGCAAGCGGATCAGGGACCCCGAGCTGCTGCTGTTCCTCCTGCCTTTTTCACTCACACAGAGCTGGCGCGAACTGGGGAGGAAATGGCTGCGGCGAATCCTGTTCCTGCTCTGCTCGCCTACTGCGAGCCATGCGGCGAGCGTCGCACATGGCAAGCGTCGAGTGCAGACGGATGCGTGTCACATATGCAGTCCTTGTGTGCAGTGCTGCGAGCGTCGCGAGCACTCTCGTGCCGGGGGAGAGGAGGAAACGAGCGAGAGAACGGAAAGTGAACGCCGCAAAGTCGACGCGCCCCCGCGTGTTCTCTCCTACGCTCAATTGGATTCCTGTCGTTCTTAGCGCGCCAGAAAAAAAAATCCCCGATGCGCTCAGAACGCGGCCCGTAATGCGTGCGCCGCCCGAGATTTCATCGACCAGCCACTGCCGACACCGGATATGCATACATCTCGCTCGAGACATCCGACGCGGCGCGCGCTCAGTACATGCGACGCGCTTCGGCAGAAAAGTGCAGGAAGACGTGATGGCCGAGGCCATCTTCTCGCACCAGAACGCGCGTGAACTTGCATAAACGTAAAACAGCAGAAACCGAGGCAGTTATGTGTGCGAAGCGAATGGCGACGTCGGGGAGTATGAAGTTTTAAAACGCAGCGACGCGCTCGTCGTCGCGTGTTTTGCATTTCTGACAGTTTTCTTTCTTTATTTCGTCTGTGTCGCCGACTTCCCCTGGAACTTTAAAACAACCCCATAAATTTCCAGACGGCGACATGCGGATCGTCTGGCCCCGGCAGTCATGAGAGTACTAACGCAACGTGAAGAGAAGACGAGACGACGCTAGGGTGGCTAGAATAACGACGCAGTGGCGAGCGGAAAGAAGCTGCGGAGGTGAAAGATCCTTCCGTGTGTACTCCTCTTGCCCGTTTTCCCTCAAGTCTTATCATTTAGCTAAGGTCGTCGGCGAAGGCGCGAGTTCATACATACATACATATATGCGTGCGTGCGTGCGTGCGTGCGTGCGAGCATGTGTTCGTGCGTGCGTGTGTGTGTGTGTGGGACGCTTCTGCGCAGGACGGGCGAGAGAAAGACAGAAATGACGCGATCCGCTCGCGTGCGCAGACCGATTGGCGAAGATGCGACGCACACTCCATGACAGCTCCCCAGGGAGAGCGTCCAATCCACACCCTTTCCAGTCCCTTCGCTAGCATCTTTCTTTCTTTCTTTAAGGAGTTCTCATTGGAGTCCTGAACCGTAATTTACTGCTCAAGCAAGACAACGCGACGCGATCAAGAGAGAGAAAGAAAACCGTATCAATTTCGAAAACTACAAAGCGCAAAAAAAATTAATAATAAACAAGGCGAAACTGATCTGGGGCTGTTTGATCAAGAAGAAGAGGCGCAGGAGGACACTGGCTTCCCGACAAGAAATGCGACCGGCACACACGGCGGCGGCGTGTTTACGATCCCTCGTGCACCGCGCAGAGGCCGGCTTCGCTCTCAAAACAAACGCGATTCCAGAGCGAACCGAAGCAAACCAGGCGGCGGCCACGCAAGTCGGCCATCGTGGTACAACGGTGGGGCGTTCTCTTTTTTTTTTTCTCACAACCGCCACCCACCCACTCACCCACCCACCCACGTCTCCCTCAGCCCGCGTAAACTTCATTCCGACACCAGACCGGAAGCGCGAGAGCGTTGCAGCAGTAGGGGGGAGTGGAAGAGGACGACCCCCCCTCCCCCTCCCCCCCCCCTCCACACACACCCCGCACGTTTCGCAATGCGCGATGCTCTCCGGCAGCGGGCACCCGCCGGCATACCTACTAGCTACGCGACCAAAATATAACGGACGAGAGACCCCAGGTCGGCCGCCCTCGAAGATTCAAGAGCGAGAGCGCAGCAGCCGTGAATGGACGTGCCTCCCTTTCGCCGCCCCGCAAGGACTCGGAAGAGGGCACCGCCTCGCTCCCGCTACACCCCTATATGCTCGGGCCCACCAGTTTCAGTGCAGTACGGCGGGGGCTGCGTGTAACGTCAGGCAGCCAGATACCGCCGCTATGTGTGTGTGCAGTTGAATGCTGCTGCTGACTGAGCGCGAAGTCGAGAACTCGATTCCTGGCTGCGGCAAGTACACTCTGGTGACAATAAAAAATTAATAAAAGCAAAAAAAAGAAGAGCATTCTCTGATGCAAGTGCCTGTTAAAGGTCTTCAGGTGGCAAACGTTAATTTAATAGGGCGTCCGCCCCTTTCAGTTCGACAGTTGCCGCTAAAAAGGCCGCGCATGAAAACACCGACTCGAAGGAAAACAATCAAGACTTTCTTGGATGTTTTCCTTCGGGTCATTGTTTTCGTGTCTGAGAACAAGTACACCAACTAGGACGAGAAACAAGAACAAGTTATTCTAAAGCTTCTGAAGCCGCATGTCCCTCCATTTGTGCTCTTCCTTCGCTCGCAGCTTTGTTTGGAAAGTCAATGCTCATCGCTCGCCTCTAATTCCGGCGTTGGCGACACCGTTCGAGCGGAACGATCGCGGACAGATTACCGGCTCAAACAAGGCGCCATCTTTTCTTCCTTCCCCGAGACACACGGTGGAATCACGTTGCTGATTGGTCGATGGCTGCACTGCACGGACTCGGTGGTGGTGGGGACAAAGTACAGCCCCCTTTCCATCCCCCCACACCTACGCCATGAGCGTGTTACAATCGCGGAATTAAAAAAAAAAAAAGTCGCTATCACACGTTTACTCTGTTTTATTTTCCCCCGAGCGCCCACCACCTGTCCCGTCCCTCACCCAGCTCCCCCCCAAGGACACGGACGCACCCGGTTTGTCGCCCAGACGCCACCGCTGCTGCTCCCCAGCCTCGCCAGCGAACATTAGAGAACGCCAGCACCGCATGTGTAGTCGGCGCCCCGCCAGTGCAGCTATGCGCTTACTTTATATGACGGCAGCGCGGGCTGTCTTCCTCAGACTGTAAAAAATAAAGGTACAGCATGTATCCCGCTCCCCTGCCTACGCCACAGCGCCCATCCCCTCCATCCATAGCGGGCTTTCTTATACGCTGTCTTGTCGTCTCATACCGCTCCGAACAAAGAGATAAAAGAGCGGAATTGCACAGGATGGCGGGTCATTCTTGCGGGTTAACTTTTTCTTGCCCTTCATGCGTTTTGTTTTTCAAGTTTTTCTTTTACTCGGTGATTCCTGCTGAGAAAGGTTGAAGGGCCATTCAAGAAGCGTATGTATAATGTATACGCCGCCCCGTAAAAGCTGTCGCCGCCAGATGTTTGAATCTACGCCCCGCATATTTTTTTACGACGTATTTACTATATATTCGTATCTGTTGGCTATGAGAAGCAGTCTCGGCATCTCTCAGCAAAGAAACGGCGTTACGTGTGAGGAAAGAAGATGAAGCAGAAGAAAGAAATAACTAGGCTAAACACGCGACGCGTATACTTAAATGTGACCTTGCCTAGCCTATACGCCATGTCAGAAACGTCGGATGTAGCTGTATACAGCTGCACTTCGATAAGCGACAACGATCCGGCGTATAGGAGCGCACCCGTAGTTTATTCGCATAGTTTGCGGAGACATTTTTAGACCAGATCGACATAGTAGTTGGCAAGGCATAAACTGTCAATCGACGCAGAAATCACGTCGACAAAACTTAAAGGAAGAATTTTATAGACATAAATTTATAGACGCATGGTTGTAGAAACGATTCACATATGTCCCACACGCGACGTACTGCACGCCGCAGTGATTAGCAGACGCCCCATGCACCACCGAAAGGGCCCAGCCGCCCAACGTGTTCAAGTGCAAGACCACACTCGAACACTATAGCACGCGCGTCCTTGTGCATGCGCGGTCGGTCTTCCCCTGCGCCACGAGGCAAGAAAACAGGAAACCGAAGCGACCATTACGTTAACGCGCCGGCCACCCAGGACAGGTATGGGTATAGGCGCTCGCGCACCGACTCACAAGCAGCGTGCATAGAAGGAACAAGGTAGACAATGCCAGCGATTCTCAACGAGGAAAAAGACAAAGGCCTTCCTGCCACTAAACCGCACCGCGGCATAGACACAGCGGGAAGATGGCCACCAACCACATTCCACGAGCGCGCCCGACGCTTCCCGCTCCGTACGGCTCAACACACGCGTACACGTACATGCACACGCCCCTCGCTCGCCTTGGCCGGTGGTCGCTCGCTGCATTCGACGCTTGTGACCGCAAGCGTAGAAAGGACGCGCACGCTGCTTGATAGAGTCGCGCTTCTTCCCTCCGCGGGCTACGACTGGGGAGACGCATACGGGTCGCGCAACGAATACGAAGCTGTGGCTTGGAGGACAATCTTTCAGAAACAATGAGACCGCACAAGGCGTACGAAATTTGCGGCTTCTAATCGGACAAGTTGTAGCAGTGCCGCGACGGTGCCCTGTCACGAGAAAGAGCTCGGGCCGCGAGGAGCTTGGAGTGTCGAATTATCGAAAGTATCAACAAGGAAGAATACAGCATTCGGATGTATGGGAGAGCTGGTCAATTCCGTCAGCTATATATTTAGCGCCGAAAATCAAGGCCACGGGAGGAGATGCGACGCATTCCAAATGTGCTTGGTGTATGTCCGCGCGACCTGCGTCTTTTCATGCAGCACCAACGCGGACAAATACTGAACGCCGTTCGCGAAGACGACCTGGAGTGACCTCGAGAGACGCCGCCACGACCGATATGCCCAAACGAAACTCTCCTCAAAACCTACATGCGGACTCACTCGCTGCCATAAGCACGTCGCAAAAGTTGCAACTTCGAACGGGCTGCAACCAGACTCAGTCCTGCGTCTAAAAAGAAAGAAAGACGCATGCTTCGAGAGCTGCGCTTTCTGACGCGATGCATATAATACGTGGTATAGAAACCACGTGATTCCCATAACGATGCGGGCCGCCACAGCTTTCGTCGTGCACACTCGATCTTTATATATACCTGCTTGCAGAGTTCCCGCACGTCGAAGGAGGTCTCGCGCACAGGTCAAGCGCGCTATATCTCGGCGCTCACGATCGAGTGTGTACGGGAGAAAAGGCGCCCACGTATGCCTATAAAAACACGACCGCGCACGTGATTTCACTCCGCGATCGCGTTCTCTCTGGCAAAGGCAGTTTCGCCTTACAGCGTGCGTCGGAGAATCCGCTCGCACGGGCCCATCAAAAACGCCGGTGTGAGCGGGAACTTTCCTGTTCGCCAAATGTGCCGCCCACTTATAGATGTGTACCGTTAAGGCCGCGCACGTCAAATATCCTGCCTCGCACGTGCGTGACCGTCGCGAGTCACTTTTCACTGGTCGGAGTCAAGCAGAAAGGTATAAAGAAGAGGAGGGTTTACCACATATAGCGTTCGAAACGGTGAGCGTATACATACAGGATACATTTAGTTTAACTGTTAACTATATTACCGCTTACGGAATACCGGACCATTGGTGACGCGGATAGCTGGAGACGCCATCTTGCGAAGTTGTTCAAATAGAGAAGCTGAAAACAGACAATGATTGCTGCAGCGCTTGACCGCAGTTTCTTGTCGTATGGTGACTCTCTTTCTCCCTTTAGGCGCGACAATAACATAACGTTCCTGACACGTTGTCATTGAAGAAAGCGCCACGAGGGGTCACTACCAGCGCTGCTGCCACCTGTGGTTTCGGTGTCACCTCCCCCCCCCCCCCCACACACACATACACACTTCTCAGCGCTGCGCTGTTTTCCATTGGCCAGCACGGTGACCTCAGTCATACATAGATTACTGGACACACAGTGGGAGCCTGCTCAATATAGGACAAGGGCTGAAATATGTCTGTAGCTCGCGATAGGCATGCTTAAACTATACACCGGGAAAGAAAAAAAAAGAATATCAGGAAGACGAGAACAGGATGACTAACCTCTAACGAATGCGCGCCTTCATCAACAAGTCGTTAGAGGAGTATAGAAGTATACACACCGAAATGAAGAAAACGCTTTTGAGGGCAAAAGAAAGAAAAGCTCTCTATAACCGTCTCCCAAATCGAATCCGCGTCGATAAGGTCGTTCCGCTTCGCCGCATGCGGCGCAGCCGCAAAAGGTCGAGTCTCGGACACGGAGGGGTACCGGCGAAATAAAATCGCTTTTTGCAGTGGGAAACGATGTTCCGTTTCGATTCGCTTCACCGATACAGCGCGCACAGGTATACACGTACATACGCTATCGACGGCGCTCTACAAAGGGACACGGTTACGATGCGCCGTGTAACCCATTGAACAAGCCAGACCTACTTAGTAGAGAGCCGAAGAAAAAAGAAAGTTTGGCCCAGATTTCAATCGCACTGCGAGTAGCAAGCAATTGCGCTGCGCATTAATATCGCGACCGTTCACCTGTTAAGGCAAACCAGCAACTGTAACAAGGAAGCGAGGAACCGAACACGGTCAGCGGGAAGCCGACTTTGCGCTTATACGGCTTATATAACGCGGAAACACCGGTGTGCGAATGAATCCTGCCCCTTGTCCGCAGCCGCATCGTTTGCTATAAGGCCTGTCGCACTGTAGCGCTAGCGTTCATTATCTTTCTGACGACTTGTACGGCTACCGCAGCTTCTCTCGACGGGAGACGCCACTGAGAAGGGAGGGGCACAAGCGAAAACGCACTCGCTATACTGCCACTGCCGTCAGGACGTCTCAACCAAGACCGCAAGAAACGTCGCCTTACAAGCAGCGCGAAACCCGACGCAACGCCTTGACTGTCGGGACGATCGCTATAACGCGGCAAGCCGTCAGACGTGCCGCCTGGCAGCTCCATATAGACACCAACGTATGTATATATATATATATATATATATATATATATATATATATATATATATATATATATATATATGTACGGTCGAACTCAATATCAAGCACAACGTATAAGGGATGAGCTATAGGTCTCGTGCGTCGTTGTGTCGTGCTCGGCGGTGCGTCCACGCGGAGCGGAGCCGCCGAGCAGCGAGTGTAGACAGTCCGAGATGCTAATTCGAAGGAACAGCTCTGAGAGGTGAGAAAGGTGTGCGCGTCGAGGCATTGCACGCGACAGCGTCGGAGACGAGTGACAGGGAAGCGCTGCGCATGCTGCAACTATCAGCTGCGACGGGCGGCGAGCGCTTCTCACATCGGACGCGAGGAAGCACGCGGCGACGTGGCCGACGGAAGTGCGCGTACACTTGAGACGTTGGAGCGAAGAAGCCGCGTACGCGTACCTCCTGGCGGAAACGTCTCGCGTGCGCGAAGCGTATGCGCTTGTGACCCGCGCGGACTTCAAACGGATCGCTTTGTTCGGGGCAACCTCACCGCTTCTCCACTGCCGTCCAACGGTCGCCCTCCCCTTCGCATCGGGTGTACGCGGAAGCCTGTAGCTGACGGAAAGAGTATACGCAGACAAGCGTATAGTGCGTCCGCGACAGGTCAAAGAAGAGAGTTACCGCCGACGTGAGGAGAAAAGGAGGAGGGGCAGAGAGCTCTGGCTAAAGGTAATTGTTCGTTTCGAAGTACGCAACACTATATATACATGTAAAGGGGACATGCTGCGTTGTAGGAAAGTGACATCTCTCTATATTCGGTTCTGTCTTGCGCGGTGGTAGATTGTTCCGCGTGCTGAGCCGACACTTCCGAGATCTTTCTCAGTGTTTCCTCTAGAAGAGAAGTGAGGCTGCATAAGAGGTATACTTCGTGAGCAGCTGTTATGTCCGGGTTCGCATCCGCTGGACAGTAACAGATCTCCAAGAAGGTTCCAAGCAGGCTAATGCTGAAGTAGACGGCGGCCTATGCTAACGAAGCGCGCGCTCTCTCTCTCTCCTCCTCTCAAGCACGTGTGCTAGCCATCACGGTAATTCACGTCAGCTGTACTCTGCAGACCCGACGCGTTTCGACGCAAAGAGGGCGAAGTGAGGTTGCCACTGCTCCCGTAAAGATGGTGGACCCGCGCAACATTTACTGTTATTCGAATCGTTAGGCGGTTGTGGAATGCAGATGTATACACGCACAACGTGTTTGGTATTGCTTTGTTTTTTTTTTTCATCCCTTAACCCACTCCCCCTTGCGCAGGGTGGCAAACCGGACACGTATCTGGGTGACCTACCTGCCTTTCCTTTCCTCTTTTCCTCCTCCTTATAAGTCACGTGATACATTTGTAGTGTCCTCCGGCGACTGAACCAACCCTTTGCGCGTTAGCACCTATATAGGCTACCTTAACCTGGCCACACAGACCGATCGAATGTTATTCCTGTTAACTATGCATAACAGAGTGCGAGCGAGGAAAATAAGCGACTTTCAAGAGATGGACCGGGGCACTGCTACTGACTGGCCTGTACAGCACACACTTCCTCGAGTCCGTAAACCGAACTACGTGCGTCAACGCTGACATTACTGCATGCAGCGCGAAGAGGGAACCAAACACTCCACACATAAAAAGAGATGGGACCGGCTTTCTTTTTATTTTTTTCCTTGTTCCGCTTGTCCGCATGCACGGCCCATGGAAATACCTGCGCTCGACGTTGAAGGCACTCTAAGATATTGAACCAATTTTAGTAACGCGCAATCGACGCCGCTCGCCCCAGTTACAATGCAAGAAATAGAACTCGTAAATGAGCGTGCTCCCCGCGGTGAGCCTCGCAGAAGGCAATTTCTATATCATACGCAAAGAGCCAGCCAACTGTCTTGTCCGCAGAGCGGAACTGTCGCCATGAAAGAAACGAACGGACCTCGCGGAACGTTAGATGTCATATCGGAACCAACAGAAGACGTAATCTAAACGCACCACAGCCCCGGTTACATGCATAGTGGCACTCGCGGCACGCTCTTACAGAGCAGTGCCAGGCCTAAATAGAACAGATACGGGCACGTAAGTGCATACAGGGACAAGCGCGGGGCGCACAGCAGAGAGAAAGAGAGAGAGAGAGCGATATTCCGCTTCTATGCGTTTCGCATGGAACTGGTTCGATGCCGACAGCAGCCCATGCAGTGAGCCGGCGTGGGGGGTGTCGCCGATTAGCGGCCAGCAGCGTCTGGCCCTTCGCCGCGGGTGTTTCGATTCTATTTCGAGTCGATCGCGGAGGTCGGAGCGTCGCATTTGCATTCCGGCGGCAATGCACAGCGACGCTCACAAGCGCGCGCGCACACACACGCACACACGGCCGTGCCCATACTCACGCCGTTGACCTGCTTATGCATTACACCGCGCGCGGGAGCCGAGAGAGACTGCACGTTCGTTGTGTGTTGTTATACACGGACGCGTACGCGGTGGTCGCGGAGAATTAAACTGGACCACCATAACGCACTCGAGCCTGTGTACTTAATACGTGCACGCACGTGCAAGGGACGCGAAAAGAGGAGTATGTATGTGCATGAATCACTGCAATGCAGAAGCCACGCACCGCACTGGGGGTGTATACATACACTATACACGCGAGGGGTCGACCGCGGCATTCTCTCGTACGTGTAAACCGTGCACGGGAAGATATACACGGGAGGAAAGGCCATCGATCTCGATCGTGTATACTTACAAGCGAGAGGCCGACGCAGAATGCGTATACGACGGCGGCGAGGCTACCGCGCCGCGTGTATATATATATATATATGACAGAGCAGAGAAACGCCCCGCAGTCTGAGTGCCGCACCCAGTGACTGTGTCGCATACACACGCGCCTACATGGCCGATTACGAGATGTCGACCGCGTACACACACACACACACACACACACACACACACACACACACACACACACACACACACACACACACACACACACGTGTGTGTGTGTGTGTGTGTGTGTGTGTGTGTGTGTGTGTGTGTGTGTGTGTGTGTGTGTGTGTGTGTGTGTGTGTGTGTGTACGCGGTCGACATCTCGTAATGGGCCATGTAGACGCGTGTGTATACGACATAGTCACTGGATATATACAGAGAGAGAGAGATGCATGCTGCTCGCGCTCCAAGCAACAGTTCTGAGTCACCTCCTTCGCGTATACACGTACACTTGTATAAGGCGAAACTTTCAGCGAGGCGCCGGAATTTGTCCGCCCACACGAGCGGCGCGCGCGTTGGCCCACAGCGCTTCCAAGCGGTCCCTGCTGCATGTCGTACAGTATACATATACACGCATATATACGCAGTGTGAAACGCATATACGTGTCGGCGGCGTGGCGCGTTTCGAAACGGGCATGCGCTACAAGGCGCGCCCCTCTTCTGAGTGTAATATAGGGTGCCTCGACGAACACGCACGGCAAGGCACTCTTCTGTGCAGGTATACATGCAGGCGCAACCTTGCGTCGTAACATCGTTGTCGAAGGGGAGTCCCACTGCCGCCCTCCCCGCCGCATCGCGAGATCCGCGTAATCACCGCTATTACGGGGCTAAGCACGCGGGCCGCGTAATTGTGGCGCGATTCACTTTTGGACGACATCGAAAGCCCGCTACCCAACCCCCCCCCCTCTCTCCCCTCCTCTGTCTATACACAAGCCTCGAGGGAGGTGCATTCACGCGTCCTACATATCGTCGCCATCAACGGCGTCAATTTACCCCGCAGGCGCGATATTATAGCGAGGTTGCCTGTGATGTCGAAAATGCGGGCGCGTATACACACGTGACCACGTGTGTGTGTACGTGTGCGTGTGTAAGATCGCATGGGTGCGGCGTGCGTACGCGTCCTTATCTCTGTCTGGCCCGTACACAATATATCATAATACACGCGGCCACTTAAACGGTTGCTCGACGAAGTTAAACGAGCGCACGCTTTCTCCCACGACACGCCCATGTCGCGCCCTTCGGAGCTCATACGCGAAGGCAAAAGTGTGCTTAATATAGAGTGGACATGCGAGGACGATGCGATGACGGTTGCGCACTAACGGTTATCCAATTCGGGCAATCGACGAAATTGCCGTCGGTGCGCTTGAAGAAGCGCGTACAAAACGAAAGTATAGGAGTATATAGTATAGCATATAGGGGAAGGGGGGGGATCATGATTAGAAGCAAGGCACATGGCCGCCATGTAGGACAAGCGTATGCATCTGGTTAAATAGTACAAAGTTCGCATTTACAATAGATGGAAGCAAGTTACGCAATTAGAAGGCCTGTCCCAACGGGCCCGAACCGACGAGCCTGAAATAGTGAATGGCAATTATGGGCCTAAAATGGGCGCCAGATGCGTAACTTGAGTCTCGGCAGAGAGCCAATTGCGCAAGTGGAAGTCGCCGTATACACAACTTTATAGGAAGTGAATTCAGGTCGACTACTGGAACGCAGAGTTTCATCTCGAAAGCAGCACTGCAGAATTTGATAACAACGTATGATCAAGTCCAGTGACGATGAAAATTAGTACACACACACACACACACACACACACACACACACACACACACACACACACACACACACACACACACACACACACACACACACACACACACACACAAACACAAACACAAACACACACACACACACACACACACACACACACACATACAAAAAAAATTCAACAAAGTTGCTATCGTAAATATCGTTTCACGTATACGTCTTACGCCCGTCACGCGTGCTTCTGACGTATGTACCGAAGAGCGCATAAATGAAAGGCCACCTTGTCCAAACATTGAAACTGTATATACTCTATCTATGAATCCCATCTTCCGGCAGCGAACAATGGGGCGGTCCTCGATGCTTCTTCTCTATTTCCCGCGCGGAGAGAGCTAAGCTCTTCATTACGCACTCGTACATATATATATGGCGAGTCATGCGAAACTCCCGTCACGCGCTTCGCAGAATTCCTTCGCCACGCACGGATGTGGGGCGCCGGTGAAACGATGCTCACGCGCGGAGAGAAAAACGAGGCGTCGGTAATGTGAGAGAGCTCGAGGACTTATACTCACTCACGCGATGAGGCCAGTTTCCCGCAGGCTGATCAACAACTGAAGCAATGAGATCTGCTGCATGGACTGACCCATGCACCGGTGCGAATAACGTATGTACAGACCGGGCGAATAGTCTTTTTTGTTTTTTTCGCTCAGGTGCGCGACGTTGAGAAACGATACGCCTGTGCGCGCTCGTTTCCGAATAAAAAAGGTAAAATTTGAGAAAAGTGCTTAAAGCAAAGGCAAATACCTGCTGGCTGGATACCCGGTCGGGTAATTGCAGCCGCCTGTGTAGCTGTACACGAAGCGGGAAGGGGGGGGGTAGACCTATACGTGTACACGTTCGGAAAAATCACGATCACTCGGAGAAATAACTTTTCTCGGAGAAATAACGGTGCCGTTCGCGCTTCCTAACGCGTGCGGCCAGGATAAGCACGGACACATTTGTCAGGCCAAGAGTAACGGAGAATATGTCAAGTTAAGCTAAATTGGCAATTAAGACTCCTCGAATGCCGGAAAAGTCAGGCTCGCCCTGTGCGGAGTTTCGGTAAGCAGGAAAAGACGCAAAAAGAAAAAAAAAAAGGAAAATATAGAGACAGAGGCAAGACGATATACATCCCCTGTGGAGTTCGCGTACTATTTCTCTTTCGCCATAAATTTCTAAAGCACCTGCTCGGGACTTTATAGCTAATAGTTTATCGATTAAAAAAAAAAAACACGTACGTTCATGGCGTTTTAAAGGAAGCAAATACTCAACCTTGTAAGCACTGAGAACTTATCATGAGCGCAAAGGGTCGAAGCAGGCAAAAAAATTTTGAAATCCGTAACGTCACACTGTAACGTACCGGCGCAGAGAATCTATGCGCGCAATTAAAAAAAAAAAGAGAGAATTGAATATTTCCCCTTCTTCCCCCAAAAAATCAATCAATTTTCCGCCAAATATATTAGAACTAAGCTAGAAATATTAGAACTGAAATCTATAGGGTCTGACGGAATCCCGCCTGGTCGGAAATAGGCATGATTAAGAAAGGAAGCACCGACCATGAGAGAAATTTTTTTTTGTGAAAAATTTAATGACGTTTCGCTTCCCATACGGAAGCCGAAACGTCTTTTAATTTCTCACTAATATTTTTTTTTTCATTTCTTGGTCGGTGCTCCCTTTTTGCGTCAAACTATTAGGACTGGTATAAACTGATTTAAACTTGATATTCACTGTCCATTTAAACCTTAAGGTACCCGCAGTGCTGACTCATCAAAAGCCCGCTGAAAGGTCGACGGGCTCGACTCGGATGGCTGCTAGCCTGCTGACAACCTGCGCTTTGTCACATGTGGTAGAACTGTGGCTGAACAGATTCTCTTTATCTGTGCTCGTCAGCCCCAGAATCCCTGAAAAGAATTTCAACAAATCCATTTCTTTCTCTCTCTCTGTCTCTCAAGATTGTCTTCAACGTCTGACTGAATCGAAGCTTACAAATAGTTGCCTCTACTTATACGCTATACACAAGTGTATACCAACAGAACTTTGCGTAGGGCAAAGACGCGTTGACTCAGCAAATACAGAGAGAGACATTTTTTCAGCTGATCTCATCGAGTGTGTGTTCAACTGCTCGTCAACTGTGAGTTATCAAGACACGCATCACGTGATTTGCGCAGAGAGAACCTATACACAAGCGTGTCAATTGTATACTTGTCGCCATAATATACAAACGCTGTCTTGTAGGTTAGGGACCACGGAATACATTCCCTTGCGGATACGCAAACAAAAGTTGCACCTGTCTATGACTGTGCCGAGCGACACAATGGGACTCATTATGAAGAAAATGTGCTATTGTGCATAGACACAGGGAGAGAAAACTAAAATGTTGCCCAACTACTCAAAGCGCCTCCATAATAGCGCCGATGAAGCAAGAGAAATGGGTGCTAAAGTGTCCTTCAGCGAACAAACCGTTAAGACGAAAAACGAATAACAAATATACAAACACATGCCCATTCCGGAGACCGTCACTTGTACTCTGTAGGAAGTACGCGGCGAAAACGGAAGGACTGCACAAATACAACTATAGACGCGCCATTTGGCGTCTCTACGTATAGCGCCAGAAAGAATGGCGGGAAAGCAGCCAACCAACAACGACACAAGCCTCTCGTTATATCTCCTCAGACCTCTCAAGGCTTACGGAGGCGTCTCATATTTCCGTTCCATCTGTTCCAAGAAGCGAAGAAAGGAGGTAATAAAGCCTTTCCTTCTGCCAGGCAGATTACCTGTTCGCGTCAACCTCAACCGCTTACATGGCCGCGTCTTATTCCCGGAGCAGAAGAAAGTTCGGAAAGAGGTGCATTAATATATTTCTTTTTTCAGCATCATAACGAACGACAAGAACGCGTACTCGCCATAAGGCACACGGACGAAAAAGAAATCACAGTAACAAATTATTTTTCTGTCTCATTCTCCTTAAGTAGTTCACGCAATGTATACAAGAACGACTAGTTGAAAGTACATTTCAGTACCAATCGAAAGAAAATATAAGTAAATTACGCAGGTGTCTCAGCGCCGCTAGTGGGTAAATACATTCACACAGGAGATTCCGTGCCACGAAATCCGGGAGGCTGGAATAGGAATGGCTACCTGTTGTTGTGCCATTACCACAAGCCCGGATTCCGAATCTGCAAGATGCAGAATCTATCCTGCGAGCGCCCTAATTCTCCCTTCACAAGTCAAGATGCTGAGCCGTCAGGCAGCGGGTCCTGCGGGAGAAGCGGAGAAGCCTCGGCGAGCCGCAAGTTTGGACGTGTCGGCGTGTGCCAGACAGCCCGGCGCCGCACCTCCCTTTGCCTGGAGGTCACCGCGCGCGCGAACTTTGAACCGGGTGGCCAGCGCGGTCGCTGGTTGGACCCCTCGGACGACCGTCGTGTGCTGACTTTGTATTGGGCCGTTTGAGTGACAATGGTCCTCGGGGATTATAAAAGCAGCGACACGCCGCTCGAAAACAGGATCCGCCAACCCACCGGGAGAGAGTGTCGCTCCCGACTGGGGTGAGATGTGTCACGCGTTTTCGCCGGACGTCGTCGTGCGAGAACAGTCGCGTTTGTTGTGAGCACTCGGCCCCAGTGCCGACCCGTTCATGTCCTGTATGATAACCTGTATATAATGTATAAAGTCCCTTTTGTTATTCTCATCGACGCCAGGCTCGGAGTCTTCGCTACCAACGCTCTGTCACGAAACGGGTGACGAGCTCTACGGGACCACAAAGCCGTAATCGTGGTGCAGCGATACAAGTTCGTAACACTGGTGGCACCGGTTGGGTGTCGTAACACTGGCGGCACCGGTTGGAAGTTCGTAACACTGTTCGAAGTGCACCAGCTATTGTCGGGCGCATCGTCTTGACCACCCCGAGACGGTCCCCTGAAGGGCCTGCTGACTTTGGGGGGAAAATGGGGGGGGGGGGGGGGTGGAGGGTGCAGGGCAACGCTCGGTTTTACCACAGGACGCAATTTCGGCTCAAGGCAAAACTACACAAGGCCCCCGCGAGAAACACATATTACATGTATAGCCAGCCAATCATTCGCTGCGCTTTCGGAAACTCTGAAAGCGCAACCCTGTAAGCACGTGCTGTCCGTCTAAATTATGGAAACTTCTGAAGTCCCGATGAAGCGACGTCTTGTGCAAGGTTTCACAATTCCGTGCTGGAAGCGTATTTCTAGGCGTACTTCTAGCATTTCTAGAAATTATATTTCTAGTATGGTGTTCCTAGGTGCATTTCTGAAAGCTCGCACTTGCACGTTCTCTACAAGGTGTAACCGAGAAAAGCAACACCTTGCGCACGGTTTCACAAGAACTCCGAGGTGGCACTCCGCGCACACTTTCGTAGCTCTCAGAACGCGGACAAAAACGAAAAAAAAAAAAACGAAAAGAAGAAAGTGGGGTCCAAGCAAGAACCCCTGGTGGGTCCTCCTCCCTCCACCTGCGAGTTTGGCAAGCACGCGTGCCGCTCTATCGCGAGGTTCAAGCGTCGAGCGCAAGTGCACACGGAGTACAGGCGGACTATTTCTTGCGCCACGAAGTAGGAAGGAAGGCAGCGAGACGGCAGCGACCGTTTCTTACCGCGAACTCCGACGGGGAGCAACGCCTCGCGCGTCTTCCCCCCTCTCCCGCGGCGGCCTTTGCGTGAGTCATCAGATGGGATCGCGGGGCCGCTTCTTTTATAACGTTCGCGCGGGCGCGCGCAAATCATTAGTCTCAATTGCGAGAGCCGCGACGATCTTGCGGGTGCAAAGCCCCCTTCGCGAAGGGTCTGTCCAATGAAAACTCGACAATTCGGCACGCATGCGCGCAGGCAACTACGCACAACAGGCAAGGGCCGCTGAAGAGTCGCGCGAGCGCGCGGTCTTGGCCGCATTAACAACGCGAGATGCGTGCAACAACAACAAGAAGCGTTTAATTAACACAAGCCTGCAGCGCCGATCGTTCGCACACGAGGCGGGAGTTCGATCGGCCACTTGTTTCTCGCGCAACGCGACGATAATGCGATGGAACGTTGTCTATTTGAGAAACTGCGAAATTTATTTTGCTACCGGTTTCGAAAGTGGAGCTCGTCTATAGTTATGGAGCACGCAACAAGTTGGCGAAACAGATGTTGAGGTTTTATCATTCGGCAACGCTGGCACGGGGAATGATTCGTTCTCTTGTTCAAAAACTCTTTTCAACGCACACGACAGTTGTCGAGGCTGATAGTCGAAGCACGACAGGAACATTACAGCAACAGCCGGAAAGAGTGCTCGTCCTTAAGGTATACGTGGAAGGGGACGTCCAGGCCACCGTATAAAACCGGATGGAGGCTGTGCGATTCTGCGTGTATACGATCCGACGCACGATTTATCGCAACAACTGCCGCATCCAATGAGCACCGATCCGTTTGCAGCAGTCGGAGCAACCACTTCTTAGACGCTTCGTACAACGTCTCCTGTTTAAGTGTCTCGTTCAAGGCTGCATGCGGAGACACATAGACTAAGCAGATAAATATATCGGAGAGCAAGATTTATAGCTCGGAGGACCTGTATACGCGCTTGGGGCCGATCTCGTCAGGTCAGGAATCGACAAATTGCAAGCAAAGGAACCCAGCGCTTATGAACAAGAACATACGTAGGCACATACACCCGGCCACAAAAGTTTGTGGACTGCGGGATCTGTAGCAGTAGCCAGTAAAACAGTATACGACAATGTTATTAGCATATTCTAGTCGAGGCCCGAAACGCAAATACCAGGCCGCGTTGAGAGGTTGAGGAGATATTCAGATTTTTTTCAGAATTCCTGGTCCGTAATATCCTGAGGCCGGGTGTACGTCTACAGGTGCTCGACGCCCACTCTGTTCCGTCACCTCGCTTGTTATTCCACATTCCGCAAGCGAAGCACGAAGCCGCCCAAGTGAAGACATCGTCAACGAAATATGCAGCGACAAAACGCTGCTTCCGGTGCTGGTTTGAGTACAAGCATTCAGAGATTCAGGACAGGCTCTTTTTTTTCTTTTATGAAGTTACTACGCGTAAAAAGTAAAAAAAAAAGAAAAATAGAATAAGAAGAATACCGGGAGGAAGACAACACGCGTTAACTTCTGCGAAATGATTGCTATGTTCCGTCATCACACAGCTATTCTCAACTGGCAATGGTAAAGAATAGGTAAACACATAATCACGAAATAACGCATGCAGTGAAGAAATCCGGCCTAGGCGGCCGGTTTGCTTAGGCATCCAAAGACGGCGCCTGATCGTGGAGTTCGGAAACAGTTCAAAGCACGGAACGATGTACACTAACGGCACATTCGACTGAGTGTTTTTGAACACTGGTGCGAAGCTTCAAGAGTCGTTATAAACACAGAAACTAAGTTTTACCGTGAACAATAAGCATGCTCCTATAGTGCTAACCGGGAAGAAATAACGCTACTGAAGTCTTATGAATGCGGAATTCAGCTTCAATATTGTTTGACATGACCATGGGAGCGCCCTGCTGGCATTTTTGAAACGACAAATCGAGTATACCATAAGATGTAAGGCTTCGGTAAAGACGTGGCTTGTAAACAAGACGACGACGGTCTTCCGGCGAGGAAGAAAAGTTAACGGCAGCCGCAGGAAAGCCACAAAGAAGGCCCGCCGAGCAGCCGGCGACTTACGAGCAGACGCAGCGTGCTCTTGGAGAGCGACAGCACGGCGCCCCAGACGTCAGCCACCTGGAAAGGCAGGGAGCGGCGGCGACCACCACCGCCGCTATCCGGCGGTCGCAGCACCCTCAGCTTCTTGCGCCTCATCCCGGTGCAGCGGTCCCGGCAACGGACAGAGGAAGATCCAGCGGCGGCGTATTATTCCCAGTAGAACGAGAGGCTCTCTCAACATCCACCAGAGCGGTCACGGTAGCAGTCGACGAGAGGAACACTCCTCTAAGTCACACGCAGAGTACGGACCGCACAGCCAAAAGTTAAAGAGCAGCCACGAACAACAACGGTGCTATGTCCGATCGAGCGAACGATCTGGCAGCGCGCGCGTTGTCAACAGCTCGACGCGGCGGTTGCACGCAGCACCAGCGGCGACGACGACACACTCGGGCGCAGCGGCGCAACAGCCATCATCATTCCCTCGCGGGCATTCCAGCAATCCCAGCGTGGGCCGTCCCGCCCGAGGAGCCCCAACGGCAGCGCCCGGCATCGGCAGCAGGCCGCATTTCCTTTCTCACGCAGCCCCCCCCCCCCCCCCCCCCGAGGGTGTCTTTTCCTCCTCCTCTGTCGTAGCTGCCCTCTCTAGACGACTAGGTTCCCCCGCGCTTCCCACAACCGTTCCAAGCGCTCTCTCCTCCTCTTAACCAACACGGAGGAGGTCAGCGAGCGCTGGGCCTCACGCAACGCCGTGAAGCACCGCAGCGAAACGGCGTCGAGGGGGCACGCTGCGAGAGAGAGACTTCCCTCTCCCAATCGAGAAAGGATTCTGCCGCTTCTCGATTGCGCTTCTTCATCCAGCCGAGAGAAGCAAGCTTGCGCTTCCAGAAAAGCGAGGGAAGGGGTAGCCGAAGCCATCTTTTCGTACGCTTCCCAGGGTTACGCGCCCGTCAACGGTCCACCTCCCTCGTCATTCAAGGAGGGGAGGGCCTGCAAAGCGAGCCGCGAAGCTGTCGCCGCGAAGCTCCGGGCCGTGGCCTCCTTTCTCACGCCCCCGGCGCTAGAGAAACAAAAAAAGCAGGCTTACTGTCACGCTCCGACCTCAGCAGCACCCTTCTTCGCGGCGCCTTACTCAACGGGGTTCCTTGTTGTTCGGAGGCTGCCCCGGTGGCGCGTTTTGATAACCGGTGCAAGCGGCGGCGCGTAGCCTACCTTGGCTCCGATTCCAGCTGTTTGGGCAACCGCGCGTTGACCGACCCACCTAGTTCAATCAGTCACGTGGCCGGCGTGCTCGGGCGCCTTACGCAAGCGCTCCTTCCGTCGAGGGGGTCCGGATTCTTCGTTTTTACGAGTTGTAAGCCCTACTTTCTACTGTGCGCGAACTGGCTCAATGCACTTTAAGACCGACACCGCAACCGTACAGCACGTCGAACAAACGAGCGAATAGCAGAGGAACGCCTTCTTGCGCCATTCGATGATGAACCTTCGCCTGTTCCAGGAGTGGTTGTGTATAGGCTGCACACGTGCTCCGCTCTGAGGTGGAGCAAATTACTAGGCAGGATGTAGCTACGCCAAATAGACACGGACGGTAGGAAGAACACAGGACAGCGTTGCCCAAGGTCCTTGCCGCCGTTATGGCTCTTCTTCGCTGTGCGCGCAAAGACTGACAATAGGGGGCAAAAGCAGAGTTGCCAGATCGCTCCAACCACAGGTAACCGAATTGGCCTCCGCAGTAGTCCAATTGTAGCCAAAAGCGAAACTTTTGAGTAGCCCAAAAGTAGCCAAAAAGCTTTGTCTTTTTGTGAAGTCATTTCTTGAGCATACTGAATTAATTTTCAGCAAGAATACCTACATGTTAGTTTTTCCACGCTTGACCACTCATGACCTCCGCGCGCATCGTCACGGAGGCCATGCGGCACGGAAAACAGATGCTGAACAAGCGCAAGAAATGCAGAAACGCTGGTATGCAGGCAAATTCATGATAACGTAAATGCGGTCTTCATTGCAAATGCACTGTTTTATTTTTCCCAGAGCACCAAAAAATCACGAAAAGAACGACACACAAATAGCACCGCGCACTAAACACATTAAGCAATGGCATGCGCTCGGGCGTTCAGTATGATTACTTACAGCTAATGATAATTTCACTTAACTCCACACAATACACTAAACGAAAAACTGCAAGAAATTGTAAGACAAAGTCTAACACAATAGATGGCGGTTGGTGCAAAATCTAGTATGCTACATAGACATAAAAAGTATGCTATGGTTAAGCATCACGAGCTTATTGCGAAGTAGAACTGCTTGGTCCAACAAAATGTCGGAGCTGAAACGGGACAAAGATTCTTGGCCTGGTTTAAAATCATTGCAGCAGCCTCCGTTCCTGGCCAGGCCAAACTTCACGTGGAGGAGCGCTACCAATGTCTCGTTCGACATTCTATTTCGAAGCTCGGTTTTAATGAGCGAGGCCTGACTGAACACTCGTTCGACGGCGGCATTTGATGCGGGTAGTGACAGCAAAGACCGGAGGAGGGCTTAAAGTTGTGTAGGGAACGGATGGCTGTGGTGGCTGTGGGCAACGGAAGAGGATGTGTTCAACGTTGGCGTTGGAGCAGGGACAATTTGGGCAGGAAAGGTCCAAGCGAATTGCCACGTAGGCGCCATGCGGCAGGCAGAAAATTCGGCAAACGTCGGTTAGGTTCAGCTCGGTGTTGTCCCTCCGTTCTAGCGCCGACGTCACCCACGGCGCACCGTCAACGGGTGCTAAAAGCATCTCATGATTAAAACGTACCTAGGACGCCGAAAGCTCACATGTGGAGACAGCTAGCAAACAGTCTATGTCCGCTGGCGCGAGCGCGCGGTTATATACCGTTGGTTCGCGGATGGAGACGTGTTCCCTGAGGCCAGCTTTCTTAATTAAAATTATCAAAAGAAAAACGCGATCCTTGACCTTTTGACATGCCTATGTGTTCTCTCACATACAACGTGCAAATATTGATTTTGTAACAGACGCGCTCAATTTCTTTAACCTGCTGTCGTCTGCATTTTGATTCCAGTGTACTTTTCATTTCTGCTTAACTATTTTTACTTTTTATTTACACAGAAAAAAAAATGTAGCCCAAAAATAGCCATACAGCCAAAAGGAAAATCCTGACGCCAACTCGGACAATGAGAAGCCCAATTTGGCTATCAATAGCTCAATCTGGCAACCCTGAGCAAAAGTCTAGAGAGGAGTTCGTTAGCGCACACGCACGCGCACATGCACAGGCAATAATTTCCTCTATAGCACAGCCGTGCAACGTGGAATTATTTCACTGCATTACATTGGTGGAACAGGCGCACATAGGCAGTATATCACATTTAAACTTGCGTGCCAAGGTGGCTAAAAAAAGAAAAAAAGAGATCTTCGTGGAACCCGTAGTTTCGGACTTTTTCTCGTAACTGCACGTTTATCAAACTCGCTCAATTCCTCATCGTAGACGTATATTGGAACACAAGGCCGCAGTCTCTGCGGCAAAAATATCAAAGCGCTCGCGCTATATATAGACCGTATCTGAAATATGGATAGTCAGCCGTCTGCTTCACGAGATTATCCAAAGCAGCTACCCAGCGTTACAGAAAGCAAGGACTTCCCTCAGTAGTTTATCATTAAAGGGGCGGTGTCATCGAAATGGCGTTACTGAACAGTACGACGAACTACGTAATAAATTGGTCAAAAATACTCCCGGCGTTCGCGACGCCCAATACCTTGTCGGATGCTCCCCTTTTCGTAACGGCACATTGCTTCGTTTTCTTGTATCGCCTCTTGCGCCACAGTTGCGAGCTCTGCGATAAGCAAAACATAGCACTATAGCAGGCCGAAAAGATAGCGCCCAGGATATTCCCTAGGGAGCGACGAAACACAGGAGCCCGTATTAGAAAGGAAATCTCCTGGCAAAAGTTCCACCAATTTCTCATCGCCAACGCCCACAGCAATACGGGAAGTGTGTGTGTGGGGGGGGGGGGGGGGACGCAACTTTCGAAGAAGCCTCGAGGGGGCGCTGCGAAGTTTCTCGGGTGCGCGCGCGCGCGCAGACAGTGCGTAACGGGTCTCTTGCGCAGCAAAGAAAGAGGCCGCTGTCGCGACCCCTGGGGACCAGTTTTCACGCCTCGGCAGTGTTGTGCCATTACCACAAGCCCGGATCCCGAATCTGCAAGATGCAGAATCTATCCTGCGAGCGCCATAATTCTCCCTTCACAAGTCAAGATGCTGCGCCTTCGTGCGGGAGAAGCCTCGGCGAAGCAGCGTGTTTAAACGTGTCCGCGTGTGCCCGACAGCCCGGCGCCGCACCTCCCTTTGCCTGGAGGTCACCGCGCGCGCGAACTTTGAACCGGGTGGCCAGCGCGGTCGCTGGTTGGACCCCTCGGACGACCGTCGTGTGCTGACTTTGTATTGGGCCGTCTGCGTGACAATGGTGCTCGGGGATTATAAAAGCAGCAACGCGCTGCCTCGAAAACAGGATCCGCCGACCCCACCGGGAGAGAGTGTCGCTCCCGACTGGGGTGAGATGTGTCACGCGTTTTCGCCGGACGTCGTCGTGCGAGAACAGTCGCGTTTGTTGTGAGCACTCGGCCCCAGTGCCGACCCCGTTCATGTCCTGTATGATAACATGTATATAATGTATAAAGTCCCTTTTGTTATTCTCATCGACGCCAGGCTCGGAGTCTTCGCTACCAACGCTCTGTCACGAAACGGGTGACGAGCGCTACGGGACCACAAAGCCGTAATCGTGGTGCAGCGGTACAAGTTCGTAACACTGCTGGCACCGGTTGGATGTCGTAACACTGGCGGCACCGGTTGGATGTCGTAACACTGGTGGCACCGGTTGGAAGTTCGTAACACTGGTGGCAGCGGTGGGATTGACCGGCATCAGCTACCTCGGCGCGGTGAGTGCCTGAAGTTTACCTCAAACACCAGACTTTCTCTGACACAGGTTATAGTAGCTTAGGGAAGGATTTGGTGTTGCATTGTGATAACCTTGTGTGTTTCAAGCCTAGTAAGAGTGTTTTGGAAACCAAGGGATGCTGAGGGGGTAAACAGGGCAGTGTGTGAAATACTTGCATATGTCTTACTAGTAGTGTTATAGTAGCGTACGGCAGGTATATTCAAAAAGGGTAAACAGCAGGAGGACAGTGTGAACGATGGAGAAGTACAAGGTGAAGGAACTTCTCGAAATTTGTGAGGAGTTGGGCATTGAGTTGGGCTCAACCAAAAGAAAGAATGCGATCCTTGAGGTCATGAGGACTGGGGACGTAACGGCTGAGGAAGCCGCAGAGGCCTGGGCGGAAATCAATGAACGTCGGGAAAGGGAGGAAAGGAGAGAAAAAGAACGCCGCGAGGAGGAAAAGGAGGAAAGGAGAGAACAGCAACGTCACGAGGAGGAAAGGGAGGAAAGGAGAGAGAGGGAGCGACGTGAGCACGAGCTTAAAATGAAAGAGTTGGAGATCCGAAATAACTCGCCGGCGCCTAGTCTCACTTCTAATGTTCCAAGAATACGCGATCAACTTCCACCCTTTGTCGTCGGAGAGGATATGGCCAAATACCTCGTGAAATTTGAGCACGTGTGCGAACGGAATAGCATTGAGCGATCCCTTTGGGCACAGAATCTGTTAGCCTTGCTTCCTGGGGAGGCATCAGACGTAATAACTTGCTTATCGAAAGAGGCGTTTGAGAGCTACAGTGATGTGAAGGAAGCGCTACTGCGGAAGTACAAATTGTCGCCCGAAGCTTTCCGGCAGAGGTTCCGGTATGCAAAAAAGGGTAAGGAGTCGAATGTTGACTTCGCGTTTCGTCTAAAAGCCGACCTGGTGGAATGGCTGAAGGGCGAAGAGGTTTACGACGACCGCGACAAAATTGTCGAATGCATCGCGTTGGAGCAGTTCTACCGTTGCATTGATGAGGATGTCCGGCTCTGGCTGCAAGATAGGCTAAAGGAGGTTAAGCTAAACAAGGCAGCAGAGTTAGCGGAAGAGTATTACACCCGCCGCAGCTTGCACAGCAAGGCAGTGCGCATAGAAAAAGCAGATAGAAGAGATGGGTTTTACGGGAAGCCCGACGAACGGAAGGAAATCACGCGTCGCGAGTTTCGGGACGACGAGTCCCTTCCCAAAGAAACTGTAAGGGATGGACAGAATGCATCTCAGAATGATGACGATGGTCCGAAACAGCGAAACGAAATGACGCGTTCTTTTGAAAAACGGAGACCGTTAACCTGCTACAATTGCAAAAAGCAAGGGCACATCGCTGCAAGCTGCCCAGAGAGAATTGCTTTTGCAACGATACAGGAAACTCACAAAAACATACGTCTATTGGAGCCCTATGTGCAGGAAATTAAGGTAAACGGCAAGAAGTGCCGAGCACTGCGGGACTCTGCAGCAACTATGGACGTTGTTCACCCGTCTTTCGTCTCCTCGAGTGATTTTACGGGAGAGTGCGTTAGGATACGGCAAGTGGCCGAGAAGGAGAGTGTCTGTTTACCGATCGCAACGGTTAGCATTGAAGGAGAATTTGGGAAACTTAACACCGAAGCCGCTGTGTCAGCCGCCCTCCCGGAGCAATTTTCCTACCTCTTCTCAAATAGCTCGGAGCAGTTGCTGAGGGATCACGGCAAATCATTCTTTGCCGACGTGGCGTACATGGCCCCCACGCGATCCAAAGCGCGCCCGCTGTCGAGGGAACTTGACTTAGCGTCGGTGAGCAAACAGCGGTGCGGCACACGGACCGATCACGGTAACTTGAGTGGCGAGCAGTCACGGGAGAGGCAGAGCTCGGAGGCTGGCCTAGACGAGCGGGTCCTGGAAGTGAGTGGGAGTGACGCGTGCAGTGCTAGCCGCGATATAGACTCGACGCCGCAATTAGGCGACGCGGGCTCCACACTCGCTCCGGTTTCCGCCAGCCGGCAGGAGCAGGCTGCAGTTGAAAGAAAAAGTCTGATTCGCGAGCAACAGGAAGGCGGTTCATTAGCCGATCTGAGGAAGAGCGTCAAACGGGGAGTGGAAAAAAAGGGGGTTTCATTTGGCAAGGAACCTGGCTTATTGTACCGCCGCTACACGGATAAGCAGGGTCGCAAATATAAGCAGCTTCAGATTCCGCGAAAATATCGCCGGGAAAAATGAATGACCTCATTTGCTTCCTCAGAAGTATGTTTTCGGTCCAAAGCGATTTCAAGGGGACCATTCTATTTGTAATTATTATTGCTGATTATTAATTGTTTCTATTTTGTTGTGTTGATGATTTGAAAACTGATTGTTTAAGCCTTGTGTGCTAGATCGTACACCTGCCTCTTGTTGCAGCGGGAGAAAAAAGGGGAAAACAATTTAGTTAGGTTGATTTGAATTATGGCCTTGTCTGGTGTTTGACGGGAGACAGAGGGCACTTGTTCGTGTTGGGTGTTGCCTTTTGCCGGTCGGTTTTGCAAGCTGCAGAACGACCAAGCGGGACCAGTGGCGAGAAGCAAGGTCTTAGGAACGACCCGAGCGGAGCTGGTCAAGGTGCCTTGGCGACGACGTGGTGAGCAGAGCTCCTGTCCTGGCGAGTCGGACCTGGGCACGTGAGGTTACCTGGCGTCCCGACACTGGACGTGAACTTGGACGAGCCTGACGAACGTGCGCGCCTGGCATCCGAGCCACGTGGAGGCAGCTCGTCTTCCCGGCGCCTTATCTGAGGGCGGGGATGCTGTTGTGCCATTACCACAAGCCCGGATCCCGAATCTGCAAGATGCAGAATCTATCCTGCGAGCGCCATAATTCTCCCTTCACAAGTCAAGATGCTGCGCCTTCGTGCGGGAGAAGCCTCGGCGAAGCAGCGTGTTTAAACGTGTCCGCGTGTGCCCGACAGCCCGGCGCCGCACCTCCCTTTGCCTGGAGGTCACCGCGCGCGCGAACTTTGAACCGGGTGGCCAGCGCGGTCGCTGGTTGGACCCCTCGGACGACCGTCGTGTGCTGACTTTGTATTGGGCCGTCTGCGTGACAATGGTGCTCGGGGATTATAAAAGCAGCAACGCGCTGCCTCGAAAACAGGATCCGCCGACCCCACCGGGAGAGAGTGTCGCTCCCGACTGGGGTGAGATGTGTCACGCGTTTTCGCCGGACGTCGTCGTGCGAGAACAGTCGCGTTTGTTGTGAGCACTCGGCCCCAGTGCCGACCCCGTTCATGTCCTGTATGATAACCTGTATATAATGTATAAAGTCCCTTTTGTTATTCTCATCGACGCCAGGCTCGGAGTCTTCGCTACCAACGCTCTGTCACGAAACGGGTGACGAGCGCTACGGGACCACAAAGCCGTAATCGTGGTGCAGCGGTACAAGTTCGTAACACTGCTGGCACCGGTTGGATGTCGTAACACTGGCGGCACCGGTTGGATGTCGTAACACTGGTGGCACCGGTTGGAAGTTCGTAACAGCAGGTACAAACGACTTCGGCACGAGCGAGCGTTTCGAGAAAATTGCGACGCGCGTGCCTCTGGCCGAACCTCCCGCCGAGAGACAGAAGCGTAAAGAGCTCGTTATAAATGCGCGAAAGGTCGTAAAGTGCACTCGTGCCCGTTACACACACACACTATAGAAGAAGCCGCGTCGTTGCCGCGCGAAATGTGGCGCACTCCTCTCGCTCTCTCTCGAGAAACCGCGCCCAACAAAGCCTTCGGGCAACCTTCGGCGACAGCGCGGGAGGCAAATTATTTACGATCACACGGGGGCGGGGGTTAAGAAAAGTGAAGAAGGGGGGGGCACGGTGGAGGAAGGTGCCGAAAAACATACCGGCGCCAGCCAGCCAAGACCGGCGAGGGAATGCCTGGCACGTTACCAAGGAAATTCGTTTTTGCACACCGCAAAGCACAGCGCGCGCAGCGGCAAACATCGAGAACAGCGCCGCGCGGGGTACCGACACACACAAACGCGCACAGAGAGCAGACTCTCTATTTGTTGTATTTTTCGTCTTTCCTAGCTGACCGCGGTGCACGATGTAAATATAAAAATCAAAAGGCGGGGCAACGCTGGCGAGAAAACGCGCGCAGAGCACCGCCAGACGGCTGGAGGCCCGCAGGTCCGCGAGAAACTAAGTAGTTGCAAAGGTCGTTGCGCCATTAGCTTTATTTCTCTTGGCCCGCATAGATACGCTCGTCCTCAAAGGCACAAGCCAGCAGCAGCTATAGATGGGGCATGTAGATTGTGGCAGCCAGCTGGCAGGCAGGCCGCACAGGCGACGGCAGACGCAGGGCGCGCATAAGCGCGGCCGGTGACGCCGGTACCACGGTGACAGGTGCAGCCGGAGACTGATCACCGTCGCCGCTCGTCTGCTGCTGCTGCTGCTGACCCCGTTTTTGGAAGCAGATGAGTGACGCGCGCGAAACACTCGCCCCGAGTGTCTCTCTTTTTTCTCCGCGCACTCCCATAACCTCCGGTTATAATGGAGTCCGCACGGTGCAAGGCGTGTCTGTAATACCACGCATCGCATCCGAACGTGATGCCCTCTAAACAGGAACATACGCAGACGCGGCGAGCAGTATACATATATTTGCGATAGCAATTATATGGACAATCCAGACGCATTTCTGCCCTCGCCGCCCCCGTCGTCGTGATGTTCGGTATGAATTCCAAAGGAGACAATACCGTCGCCGCGCGCACTATACGCTGTATGTGCGAGTGAAAGCGCGCGAGGGGAGTCGACACTCGCGGCTCAATCTTGCCTGCGCGAAAGGGATGAAAGCGGGGAGGAAGCGCGCCGTCTTCCGTCGGGCGCAGGGCCCCCAACGTTGCGAGCCGCCGGAGGGAGGAGGCGGGCATAACAGTGTTTTACTCCGGCTACACCTGCGTATGTGGCGGCCTCCCGGCCGTATCTTGAGAGCGATCCATCTTGGGCGAACAGTGCAGGTGCGTCGACGGCTGATCGCTTTGTGTGTGCTGTGTGTTCTAGGCGCCCAGTTAGCACTGGAGTGACAGACAGCGCCACAAGGTCACATCGCTCGCTGCTGCTTCCGTGCTTCTTCAAGTCAGCGTTTTGACAGCGAGTGTCCGCGGCCATCGAGTGCGATGTGTTCGTGTTTGCTGTGCGCGCTGACACCACGCTTGTTCACTTCATTAGCAAGTGAATGTTTACAAGTTGGTACGGCCGATAAAAGTACTGTATTTACTTCGTATCGCTGTTTGCTAATTTGCAATCGCAATCGATCGATGATTCGCCTTTCGGATGAAACTGCGACTTTTTTTTGATCGTCACAAGTATACATACGCTAAGACGCAACGACGCCCTGAAAGGGAAGCTGTACGTGTTAGGACATTTTTTTTTTCATTTCCTTCGAAGGCGCAAACCATTCGGAGACCACATCGATGCAAATGAGGCAAAACGGAAATCGCCGCCCAGTTTCCAAGTATAGAGTCAAAGGCTTCGCAGAAACAAGCCTATAAAAATAATAGTCGACAGGAAACGCTTACTGCATAAAAGTGCGTGCATAAAGAGGCAGGATGTGCTACCGCGGTGAAAGGAGAGGGCGGAGCCCCGACGGGCCACATTCGACGTAAACTGAAAAACAACGTTTTGCAGCAGGAATACATGAGACGAGGGAGTGAGTCGAGGGGGTTATGAAACGGTGCCGATCCGACAGAGCCCTCTGGAACACAACCGAAAAGTGCCATGCGTTTGCGTGCTTCGTACAGCGTTGGATCGAGTTTGCCCGCAGAGTCAACAAAGACCTGCTCAAGCAGAAAGAACATCGCAGGTTATTCACTATACCGGCAAAAAACCGGTCTTTGTCGTGAACCAAAGACACGACCCAAAGGCGTCGGATAAGTCCGCCTGTAAAACCGTGATTTTTTTTTTCATTAGAATACTTTCCAGTATACACTGACCATTTTCTTCAGAAAGCACAAGAGGTAAATAATAGCAAAGATTTTTAAAAAAAGATCACAAAGGCCTACGTGCAGTGTATTACTCCGCCTCGAGCTAGCTTCAGACACAATACTGGCAAACGCGTCAGCACTGAGCGCTAGCTTCCGGCTCCTTCGAAATAGACACTGTTATCTGAACATCTCGTACATGGCACCAAGTCCAGCAGCCCGGCCCCACGCGCCTTCTTTTTCAGCGCGGACAAACGTGCTGAAACACATGCGAAGCACAACCTTGTCACGAGAAAGGTAGTTCCACGGTTTCGTGCCTTGCGATGCAACTGCGCAAAGAATGACCTTCATTTTTCCTCAGTTTCGTTGTTTTATTTTTCGAGCGGACCTCCGTCCAGGCCCCTTGTGTGCGTCTCTCTTCCTTGGTAGTATTCCACGCGTCCTTCCAGCACACTCATAGAGCGGCCTTCCGCGCTCGTATACATCGCGTTTCAACGGCCGCGCCAAAGACGTGACAGACTCGTAATGGCTTCTGATTCACGCGAGCAAAACGGTATACACACGTCCACGGAAGAAGCTTCTCCCCCTGGCGCACGCGCGTATGCATGCCGGCGGTCAGGACAACCGCGGCGCAGACGTCACCTGCGCGGCATCACCGCAAGGTTACGGGAAGAAAAAAAAGAAGAAGGACGATAGTGGCCACCGGCCGCTGCTGTTGTGTGTGCGGGCACGGAACAACAACAAAGGGCGCTTCTTTAAACGTGGTATACGCATTCAGGAAGGAAGCCACGTGTATGCATACGACGGCCTGCATGGAGGAGCTGACCTCGCCGAGGGGAGTCGTGACCACCGCGAGCGGTGATGCTACGCCGAAGCGGCGCGCGAAATAATTAACGGCGGGAAAGAACAAAGTTTACATTTGTCGAGACGTTTCGGAGATGACAGCAAAAACAAACACACACACACAAAAGAAAAAGAAAGGAAATCAAGGCAAAAGCTCGGCACGCGGCACGACTGTGACGTGTGCACACTTGCACGAGCGTCGAAAACGTGCCGGACGCCGGCACGGATTGTGCGTCTAGCAGAACGAAGGCAGGAAGAAGGGCGAGAAAGAGGTGCACGCCGTTACAGAAGTGGTTGCGTGAAGTGTAACCTACGCCCGGATGTCGTCGACGCCTTATAATAGCCGCACGCTGACAACATCTTGACGAGGAGAGACGGCTCGGGCCTCGCCGCGCGATATTATATAGTCGTTCGATATGACGCAATGTACGACAAGTTTTTCGTCGGCAAGCACATTATACGGTTCAGCGGCAAGCCGCACTTGCAGAGGAACAAAAATCACGTCTGTCGATCGGGAAATTAAGGATAAGTACCGTTAAAGAACATGGAGTAATGAGTAACATCTTGACGCGGGCTAATTGCATCATATTTAGAAGTGAAGGTAAACAGCGCGAATAAAACAAGGACGCGAAGAAACAAATACCACAGACAAGCGCTGACTGCCAACTGGAAGTCTATTTTGAGGTTCACCAGCCATTTTATACCTTTCACAGTATGGGCATGCGTACACCAGTCACATATAAACCAGCAAAATCAAGCTTTCATGCAAAAAAAGCTGTTTCTTATTTAGACAAAGCAAGAGAGGGAGCGCTTACACATTTATCGCCTTCCTTAAGAATATGATTTGCCTAAATTATTTCCATTTCTCTCTTACTTACTTCGTTTAGGGTCCCTATGAACTTTGTGTTTTCCAACATGTTAGTGCATGCACACTTGTTACAATGCCCCACTAAATGACTTCCATACATATGTAATGACCCCAATCCAACGAATGCCCGGGAGATTCTCGCTCATCAGCGTGCAACCAGAAAAAAGTACCCTCCCCCTCACCCACAACTCAGTGGAGAGGAAGCCGCCAGCTGGCGCAAAATTCAGACTGGGGTATTCCCCCACCTTAAATTACCGAATGCCATGTTCTGCACTCGCTACAGGCCCGACTGCCCGTGGTGCGGAGGCATACCAACACTACAACACATTACTTGGGATTGTGAATCACACCCGTTTGATAAAACACACCACAAAATGGAGCAATGGGAGGCACAGCTAACCAGTTCAGACCTGGCGGGACAACAGTCCTTCATAAGACAGGTCAAGCGGGCGGCCGAGGCCAGCGGGGCCTTGGACTAAAGGGTCTCCGACCACTGCACGTACATGGTTTGTCAATAAAAGTTTCCCTCTCTCTCTACATACCCATTCGTTACGTTACACAGTGCTCACGAGCTCGCGCCCCTTATAAAAATGACTATTGAAATACTGTTGACACATTGTTGATTAACTGTTGACTCAATACCTTTTTCAAGAATGCCTCAACAGTTATTGAAAGCAACAACAATAACTTAACAGCAAAGTTGTTGGGTAGTCACAATAGTAAAATCGACTAAGTGCTGTTGACTTATTGTTGACTCTTTTACAATTCCTATGTGCACTCTTCTTTGGATATAAGTGCTGTTGACTTATCGTTGACGACTCTTTCAGAATTCCCATGTCCACTCTGCTCTGGATAGCGAAAGACAACGGAAAGAATAAAACATTTCGCACTCGATAAGCGTTGACTTTCGCAGCCCGCGGCGTCCTCGCACGCGGCGGCGCCCACCGACCGACGCTAGAATAGACCGCGCTTAAGAGACGGCACCGCCCTTGGACGAGAAAGCCCCGCGTCCTGATCCCGCGAGGAGCGCCCGCCGCGACAAGACGATTAGCGCCTGCCACCCACGGCGTTTGCACACGGGCCACGAAAGTCCCCTCTCTCGGAAAGCTCGACGCTCGGTTATTAGTCGCAGGAGCGCGACGCTCCCGAAGCAGACGAGCTAGCAGGCTGCCATTGGTGCGCTTCTCTTTTGTTTGCTCCTCGACGCAGAGCGCGAAGACCTGTTGCCGCACTGAAAGCGTGACAGCCAGCAGGCCGATGCCGCCGGGGCGCGCCAGCAGTCCGTGCGTGCAGAGCGTGTCGCCGCAGGGCCGTTGCGTCTATTCCTGGGCGCAGCCATTCACAGAGGGGGGGGGGGGGGGGGGGGAGACGACGGAGAGGACGAGAGATAGAGAGCGCCGGATAGAACAATGGCGGCTTAACCAACCGCGGGCGCGAGACAACGAGCGACACGCCAGGACGGTTCCCCGAGTAGAAGCTGGTTAGCGCGCCCCGGTCGGTTGTGCCGAGGCTGCTCGGCAGGTGGTGACACGTCTGATATACACCGCAGTCACCCGCAGGTGGGATGTCGTCGGATGTGACGAATGGGGTCCGCGTTCTTGCTGTGCCACCGTGTCTGTCTGTCAGAAACCTTTGTTTTTACCCTCCGCGTGCGCGCGTGTGTGTGTGCGTGTGTCGTGCACGACGAAGAAGGCGTCTCCATAAACCACAACAAAACCGGTGAGTGGATTCCGGGACCAAGCGCTGACAAGTCAAGTGACAACGCAAAATAAAGAAAAGCGCGGATGAAACTATAAATGAAAGATTTCGGAAAATCAGGTTCCAGGTTGCGGTGCACGGATGCAAGCACTATAGGTACCGCGCGATAGAGCTTCGAATCGTGTCACAATATGGCCTTTTGCGAGTAACTTATTTTACTGTAGCAAATACATTGCCTTTTACAGTCTAAAGTATAGTTTCGCCGGAGAGACTACAAACATTCACTAAATGAACCTTGTAAAAGTGGGCAGACTCATTACACGAGCACGAATAAAGTGAACTCGCCACCGACTTGAAACAAGTTTCTTGTTTTTTTACCCCCACAGGAAGGCCGCAACTCATGAAAAGTCTAAAGCAAAGTGCGAAACAACTTGATTGATTGATTGATTGATTATAACGTCCCAAAGCTACATTAAGGGGACTGTAAGAGAGGCTCACTCCAGATTTTCACCAACTATTGTTACCGAACTCACCAACGCGGCCCTGATCTGCTACGAGTGGGGGAGTAGCCGCGGGAACGTCGTCGGGGACCCCTTCCCACGCGCCAACCAAGACGCAAGACAATGGCTACCCTGCCGCGCTGCGAGGGTCGGCTCCGAGTTCTACGAAGTCCGTGTGGTGTCGGTTTCGGACCGTGAACCTGTGTGTGTGTGTGTGTGTGTGTGTGTGTGTGTGTGTGTGTGTGCGTGTAAACCGTCCCTCGTAGAGGCGGCTTGTTTACGACGACTGGACGAACGTTTCCGTCACCTTGGAATCGGGGGGGGGGGGGACCTAGTGTTTATAAACCGCTGTTGTGCGGATGCTCGACACACTCTCTCAAGCAGTCGTGTTAGACTGATGTACTTTCTCAAGCAGTCATGTTAGACTGATGTACTTTCTCTCGCAGTCATGCTAGACTGATGTAAATACTGTAAATAAACCCTTATTCCTCGTTCTCGATGAGAAGCAGTTCTTCCCTTCATCAACATCCTCAGCGTGGATAAGTTGGACGACGGCATGGGTCAGCTACCTTCTAATTCATGCCGGACTCCAATCTTGACAACGGGTTACGAGCGATGGGATTGAGCCCCCAATCATAACAGCATCCAAAGCATGGCATATACACAAACGTTTTCGCAATCCGACCCGCGAGAATACTGAGGAATGAAAAAAGCGAAACGCAGACGCCTCTCAGAGGTTGAGAACCAAGACTTTCACGACATTGTACAAGGTACGGTAGGTGTGTATCACATATAATTTATTCTACTCATAGCTCGCGAGTCACGGCAACATATAATCGACATTTCCGAAGCGCTTGCGAAGTTCAATTGTCCTGACGCGCACGACACCGAAAAAAAGTTACCCCAATATGAATTTCTTGGAGACGTACGCTGACGAGAGGAAAACACAGCGACAAGGCCGGTATACGTAGAATTCTCCCTGGAAGCAATAAAAGAGAGGTCGCGCGATACGCGGCGCTTCCATTAAAGAGTTCCGTCCGACTACTATACTACGGGAAGGAAGAATATATAGGCGCAGCGCCAAGGTGTAGACGAGCCCCGGTGCAAATGACTCACGGGATACGAGACTCTTGCGGATGTAGGAAATGAGGGGAGCGCCCCGCACGGAAGCGAAAGCAAATCCTGCAAGTGCAACCGAACGACTCTGTCTGCACGGGGTATACGCGCACGCGAGCGGATATACTGTCGATTTCTGATGAACCTCGGGTCTGTGGACTGTACGCGGCGGGGGGCGTTGCGCGTCACGAGGAAGGAAAGAAAGCCCGCGTTGCATAATATTGCATACATACACAGCCGCAAGCGAGATCCCTTGTACGGCCCACCGAGGCAGCCGGAAATGGACAACGCTTCCGGCACCGGTGGGATGCGGACAGCAGTGTGTGGTATATACGCGACGAGAAAGGATCATCCCGCCTCGACGCGAGGGTTCACGCGATAAGCTTCTTCCGAGCGAGGACGGCGAATCAGCGACGCGTCCACAGAACGGAAGGAAGGAACACTGCGCCTCGTGGAACCGCGAGTACATCGACGGGAAGCCAGGCTCGCCGCGTGCACGGTGAGTTCCTTGCTCTTTCGGCGAGAACGCGCCGATGAATTGGTTCGCTGGAAAAGTGCGCCCCACGCGCGACGCTAACGGCTCGCGTTGATATCACGCGTGAAGATGCATGTATTAATTGAAGGATCTTACCCCTCAAAAGACACATCGTGCCTATGAAAGAGCGCTACGAAGACGGGCCTTTGATTAGGTCTTACCAACTGGCGCGCGCAGAGCTCACGCGTGTGCGTGCCATTAGTAAGGCTTATGCTGTATATAGCTATGTTATGACAATGCTCAATTGACGCTGCTTGGTTTCTACGGCAAGATGTCGGCGAAGGAGACGCTCAAACAACGTGTTCCTGCATGTACATACCTCTATTTACACACAATTACGGACGCAACTGCACTACCCCGTAGACGTAGTGTGGATTCCAGGCCATAGTGAGATGCTATGGGCAAAGAAGGAGTAAAGCAATTTGCCCGAGAAATTCTCTTCCGGCTCCCAGCATCGCAGCTATGCAGCTCACGGATATGCCTCCTCACTAAAGCCCTGCAGATTGTCCAGGCCCGTGTTCCCACGCCTAGCCCCTGGACTCTCACGCCACCAAGGAACAGTCGACAAGCACAAATGAACACACTGCCCTCCTCTTTAACCCAGACCTCCTTAAGAGCGGCACCGCGAGCGCCTATCCGATTTATAATATGGACTCGGCCAACGACAGTCGTCGTGCACGACAAACAACGTCCCCAACAGCAACTGTTTTCGACAGACGAGACGGGAACTGTCGCGCGGAAGGGGGCGCTTCGAACATTCGTGTATCGCGCCGCGCCCCTCCTCTCCTCCGCGATTGACCGCCGCGCGCTGCGAAATCGCCGCCTTCCTCCTTCCCCGTCGCCGGGCGAAAGGCAAGAGGCCAACGATCCCTTCCGAAACAAGAGCGGACCACCGTCGGGCAGGTCACGCGCCGCTGCAGCCATGCGCGAGCGTATGCAGCTGCAGCACGTCTTAGACAGACCGCAGTTTTTTGCGGAGACAGAAAAGTGGCCGCGGCAAGTGAAGCGGAATCGTGATCGGAGAAGGGGGGAAGGGAACTACACCTCCCCCGCTTCTTCTGTCCAATCCACTAGACGCAGACGGCGGTATAACAGCAGCCCGCGGCGAGACCGGTGGGAAACAATAGACTCGATGAGAGTTATTCCTCCGCAGCCGGTGAGACGGAGCAGTTATACTTTACCGGCCGTGCACGCACACGAGCATCAATAACCGGCGCACGCGCAACAGTGAGAGGGCTCGCGCTCGAGACTCGATGAATTGCAACCTCCCCTTCCTCCCAGCAATAATGCACGTATGCAGCGCACCTAGTACGGCGAGCGAGAGCCTATGGAGGTCAGTACAACCGTCATTATGCGAAATCGTCGAGAAGGACGTGTAGTAGTGTGAAGGCACGAGTATAAGAAATAAAGAACAAGTACGGAGGAAGAAAGAAAGAGAGAACGAATGAGAAATGAAGACTTGCGCTGCGGAAAGTGCAACACGTCTCACAGCGCGCGGAGCTCACGACTGTGGCACGCATTCGCGAATATTATTACTGCAACGCCGCCGGGGCGCGCTGGAGAGATCGATGGCGCACGCGTTCTCAATATACACCCCGCTCTGGAAGTGTTATAAACACGGTCTGGCGGGCGCGGAGAGATCTCGCGCACGCTCTTTCCCTCTTTCCCCCGACGTTCGTGATCGCTCCGATTGCACTGGACCGGTCGAAATGAAGCTCCCTTCCATTCAACGAGCTGTCGAGGTTGGCGGGCCTGGTTAATGCCAAATGTCGCCCAGGCGAGCAACCCACGGTGGCTCTTGTTACGGGGGCCGCCTGCCAGTGGCAGCGCGGGCGGAACGACCGAAATGTCGTCACGGGGTGCACGCCGAACTGCGGGCCCGCGTGTTGTGTCGGCAGCGGCAGGCAAGCGGGGGGCCCCGACCAGCGAACGCCCGGCTAACGCCGGCGTAGTAAAGGAGACGCTGAACGAACTGCTCCCGTTCAAAACCGGAACGAAGACTCCGCCGACCGGCGGCTGTTTATTGCTTATAAAGGGTTCACACGCCAGATGACACCTAGATCTGACAGGGGGCGACACTATACTACACCGCGCCGGGTCGCGGGTCTTTCGCTTTAGCTTAAAGCCAAGCGTTGGCCGACGCACGAGAAACTGCAGGAACGGCCGTTTTCGGGACGCCGAAAAAGCGAGCGCCCCGATTCACACCCGACTCGCATATAGAGGTGGTCGACTGTTACATAAGCTGCAAGAGGCGGGGAAACGTAGAAGAATAAGAAATATGACATCTTTAAAAGTGGCTCGAGTGCTTTTCTTTCTACGTGCACGAAATAAGCCCCGATGCGTGCACGATCTTTAAACTATACCCCCGGTGTCTTCGCGTGGCGGCTTCGTAATTAACAGTTCGCGGTCGCTACCAAACAGGGGCTTATGTATGCGGAAGTTGAAAGACTTCAATGACGGGAGACGCGACCTTTGAAAGACGATTCAGAACGCAGGAGCGCGGACTTTCAGATCGTCAGATCGTCTTAGCGCGCGCGCTTCCAGCCTCCCCTCTCTATCTTTGTCGTCCTTCGATTTCACGGAAAACGCGACTCAGCGCGGCGTACGGAACTTTACGCAAACTCGAAGAACGCGCAGAGCGATTAATCAACATCGACGTACCCTCTATGTGTATACACGCGCCCGTTCACGCCCAAAGTAACGCTACAACAGAGCGGGAAACGCGGGGAATGCTAACCAGCGAAAACTAATTTCGAAGACTTCAAGGGACCCTGAATGATGGCGGCAGTAAACTCCATGGCAAGACGACAGCCTCGGGCTAAACTTAATGACGATGCAAAAAAAAAAAAATGTTTTTTTAAACTCCAGAATATATAGTTGCCAAGGCAGCAGTTTCGTTGAGTATACATTATACGACCGCGTCCCTCTCCCGACCCTCACGCACCCTTTGCTCTTTTACGCATGCCTTACACGTTCACAAACTTCGATTTACTTTCTTCGACGTCTAGCATTCCTTCGGGCCAATGAAACGCGTCAACGTTTTTGCTGCCACGGGCGCAGACATCGCAGCATTAATTACGCATCACTGTTCCAACGTATAATAACCGATGCCTCGGTTAAAGGAATGCCTTTGGAAGAGTAAGTGCGTTCTTCCGAAAACTCGAAGGAACACAAAGGGGCACCTTTCGAAACTACACCGCGCATGCGGGGCAGTAATAAAGAAAGGCATCCGCACAGGCTTTTTTACAACACCGGTGTTTGCACAAATCAATCCACTCTGTGAAGGCTCTCCGCATGGGTTTATAAACAAACCAACAAATATAAGGATGATCAAAAGCGCCGAAAGTTATTACACGCGGCACCAAGTTATAGTTTCGCGGAGCGTGCGCTTTGTGGGCTCCCTGCCATGGTAGACCCCACTTTGCTGTATATTTGTCACGCGTTGCTTCAGTTAATAACAACTGAATAAACTTCAGTTATTAGTGCAGCGCATGTCTTGTCCGTTTCAAAGCCCCTATTTCAGCGTACCCCCCCCCCCCCCTTTTTTTTTGCACTACTTGTAACTTGCCAACCATGAATTGCAACGTTCCTCCTAACAAGAAATAGATCGAGGTCGATCGAGAGATAGATTCCGCCGGGGACCGCCTCTTTCAAACATGGTTTTAATGACCTAACGACAGCTGTTCTGTACACTTCGGGTAGAATCATTGGGCAAAAAGTTCGCAACAAAATAAGTAATATGCATAAAGCCAGCAGACAACAAAGCCAAGGGAAACCTATCGGTAATTAGCATACATACATACATACATACATACATACATACATACATACATACATACATACATACATACATACATACATACATACATACATACATACATACATACATACATACATACATACATACATACATACATACATACATACATACAGGGAGCGAGAGAGAGAAAGGAGCACGCGCTGACTGATATGCCAAAATGAGTTCAATTTAAACTCGACGGCCGTGTAAACGAATTCGGCTATAGTCCCTCCTCCAAAGCCGTCGTCCGATCGACGTAATCGTTACTTTTTGATTCCCCATCTGCCGTTCTCGGAACTTGCGTCGTAAATTCCGCGCCGGCGCTCTTTTATCGCGCGGCGCGGCAAACGGCCTAAGAGAGGGAGAGTCACTGGCTTCGCGGCCCGACGTCGTGCGTGCGCCGTTCGAAAGCGCGGCAGGTATAGAATGTTCTCTTTGAAGTAAAAAAAAAAAAATGCTACGAGAACCAGGTTTGCAGGCAGGTGGGCCGTGCGGACGAGCGTCGACGGGAATGAACGCCGAGCGTTTCAATACATAGTACGGTGATACAAAAATAAACAAATAAATAAAGGTGGAACTGTATAGGCGTCGTACGTCACCCTATGCGCAGTTTGCCAGAGAGAATTGACGACGCAGACAGCAGAGCACACACGCGGATATAGGTCACCGAGGTTCTTTCTTTCTCTCTCTCTCAATGTCTTTCTCGCTTACGTGCTAGTGGTCGCGACCTCTTGTGCACGAAGCTTTGACACAGCGCCAGGCAAAACGTCGTTTTAGTATACATTTTGGTATGTAAACTTGTAGTTGAAGGCAGTTCATTCACTGCCGATAAACAAACAACTATCCAGTCGCAATATGGCGACCGAAGTCGCCGTATTGCGACTTCAGTCAATGCCTGACAAGCCGGAAACGAAGGCGGCGAATTCATCATGCGTCATGTTATGATAAGTCTGCCCAAACGCCACATTAAATGGTATCCTGCTGGTGCAAGTATAACTATAGCGAGGCGCTTCATAAAAGGCTTGCTACACGTGCAAAAAGCACAAGCTCCGCGCAAGAAAAAAAAAAGTGTTAGAGAGAGAAATAATTGTGTGGGGAAGTGAGTAGATAAAGCTAGTCGTAATTGGTGTTTTTCGAGGTGCAGAACAGCGACGGTGGTCAAACTATGCATGCGAACACTTTGAGAGAAATATTTTATGAGGGCATTTCAAAACATCAGCAGCGCTGTCTATGGAGGCGACATCTTATGATGTGTTTAACAAACATGCAATGATCTCATTACAATGGCCATATGCATTTCGCTGATACGCGTAAACGTGACCGCAGCGATTAATTATATCACGAAGAAACTCCTAGAACTGCTTCCCCTGCCACCACCCTCCCCCCAGCACCTTTTATGATTTCTTTCTCATGGTATGCAATAAGAGTCGCGAAAAAAAAAAGAAGAGGAAGAAATAAAGAGAAAGAAAAACGTCTCATATAGCCATGGCTCATCGCAGCCGCACGAAATTGAACTGCTAACGTTTGTATGTTTCTATACACTCCTCAAGTGCTTCACGCAACCCTAGCCTCGGCAAGGCAGATATAAGCTGCGATGATAAATCTACAACGATTGGTGACACCTATAGTAAAAGAACTACTGTGTAATTTGAGGGCATCGGACAAAACTAGCGCGCCTGCGGTGTTGAAGAATGAAGGTGGGTAAGGGAGGATCTCCACTCACGATTCCAGACGAATGAAAAGCGCGACGCTATAAACGCCACAGGCCATGCAGATAAGCGAGGAGCTGAGAGCGATACCATCAGGTATCTTTCGGGACGCGTGTGGTAACAAGAAAGCCGTCATGAGTCACACGTACGCGACTACACAGGTGGCGAAATCGGGTCGATGCACTTTCCTATACGCATAAACTTGGCCGAGTCACTTCATTCCGTTGCCATAAAAGGCCATTTTTCAGGCGCTAGTTAAGCAGTCGTTTATGGTAGAAAGCAAAAAAGAAAAGGAGGAATAGGCATAAGCCAAGAGAAATTAACGCTGCAATCGGACATGTGCCTTAGCGTTACCTATAGTTACGTCTTCACGACTGTATACATACGCAGAAAGAGCCACCCTTCTTCAAGGCTTTCCTTTAACTTAAACCTGGCGGCAAAAAAAAAGAAGCAAAGCGACACAACCGAATAGAGATGCAGAAACACGCTTAATCTCGAAGATCTCCACCTACGGGCAATTTGAGGACGAAATCAGGATCCGTTCCGTTCCGTCTCCGAGATCTTCCTTCGTGGAACAATTCCCAGACGCAATCGGGTCAAGCGCGGCGCCCATATCGGATACACATACCGCGCAAACGTGAACGGCGAACGCGCTCGGCTGTAATGAACGAGCCGATTGTCGCGCCGTCTCTCTGCCTCATACCGCTTTTGTGTTTCGCTTCGCCTCGTGTATACATAAAACAAGCCGCAGCCACGGCCCACTCTTCCGAGAGAAAGAGAGACTTCCAAAAGTGTATACACACACTCCCAACTTTCTCAGCCAGCCGCGCCTCGAAGCATCTCGCGATCTCGAAAAGAAGGCGGGGATGGCGATCAATCTAGGCTTATCTCCAAGCGCGCGCGCGCGAAGTATACGCGTAGCGCGCGCCGCAGCAAAACGAGGTCGACTGGCTTCGAGATGTGAGTCAGCCGGGGGGGTTCGCACGCGGTTCTTGCGCGGCCCGCCCCGCGATAATGGCAGCCCTGTTATACGCGTGCGGGTGGGTTGGTCGGCGAAGGCATATAATACAAGACCGCGTAACGAGCCGATCGAAGCCAATGCCGTAACTTTTCGGCCCCGTGATCGCCGGTACAGCTGCGCCCGGGGCGCGCGCGTTTATGTACACACAACGCCGCAGACGCATATACGCTATAACGCATATATATAGAGGCGTGCGGCATGGAGCACGCATAACGAGCGCGCGGTGCGCAGTTTGTCTTTAGAAAACCGACTATACGGTCACCCATAAATAGGGCTCCGCCTCGGTCAGTGAAGGTGTATAGGTATATGAGGGGGCGTAAACAGACAGCAGATCGATGCCGCGCAATGCCGTAACCTTCCGGTGCCGCTTATTGCCTGACGTGCCGGGGAGCGAGACTGCGTTCGTGAGTGTGCATATACACACTGGTTGGCGCACAACTCGAGGTTAAAAAAATAAAATAAAACGACAACGGCGTCCCGCACAGAAACTCCGCGTTCTGCTTACGCACACACCAACGTGCGCAGAAATCGGATAGGATTGTATACGAACGTTGGATGCGGACGGCATTGCAGGTCTAACGAACGACGCAGCTGCGTGCAGGCGGTCTGTATATACTTCAGAGCCGAAGAACGTTGTCGGGGATGGTAACGCATAAAATAAGATCCCCAACGCATATGCGGCATGCGCTTACACCGAACGTCGACGAAAGCGAACAAACCGAAGCAGCCGGCGTCGCACGTGTGCATATATAGTTCCAGATGCATGGCTTTGGCCTCGTTTAACTTTCGAGCCGCAGATACGAGTATGGGGAACGTTCAAACAGCAGAAAGCGCCGAACGAATGTTCTACAGGGCGGAATGTACTGAATGTACAATTTACACGTGCGAGCCTGAAACAAATGGTCGAATATAAGCGCGCGCCTCGAAAGATAGCGTTCCGACATCGTTTGTCGATCGAGTGTTTTCGTAATAGTTGGTTTTGTTAAACTTGCGTGTCACATGGAGAGAGTCGACTCTGTGGAATCATGTTCGTCTATAGTTAATAAAAAGTATTTTGTTTGTTTCAGTATGGGGAAGACGCGATTGGCTCGCTTCTTTCTGTGCACCTTCCTTTTTTTTTCTTTTTCTTCACGGTTTTTTTGGGCAGTAGTTGGTTCTCAAGCCTGCAAACACCGCAAACTCCTTGAATCGCTCATTCATTACTCAGGGACGTCCCCGCGTGGATTATTCGTTAAAAAACAAAAACAAGAGCAAACCGAAACAATATAAATCGGAACAGAAGTCGTACACGGACCACCGAAACCACATAAAGAGGCGCGTGCTGCATTTTCCAGCCTGTTAGTAGTTCCGTAACAGGTGTTTCACATTCCACACGGAGCTTGCAAGGAATGTGACATGGGAGTTATTCCCAGACCCACTGCGGCGCCCCCCACGCACCCACTCCCTTAAAACTGTGCACCACGGATGTCGACCATGCGAGACGGACGCACGCGCGCCTGCAACGTGAAGGTCTGCGAATGAACTCCACTCATGCAACGGCACGAGCAGCACGCGCTACTTCTTGGCGCGCTAATCGGGAGGAGACCTAATTTGGACTCATTAGGGACATCCAAGCTCGCAGGCTTCTCTCCACCGTGCGCCGCCGCTACGCTCACACCGCGGTGATTGCGGCGTGGCCGCCGGCCGAACCGTCCACGCCCCCCGTCGGAGGTTGCGTGCACTGACGTGGAGGCAGACGAGAGAGGGCACGCGCGCGTTCGGAACCGCTGCGTCATCTTCGCTCGCGCACCCCGCAAGATGGAGCCCCCACGTCGACGATGTCCCTAAGCTATATTTCGTGCAAACTCTGTACAAGAAGAAACACTCAAAACGGTGTCGTACCGAAGTATCTTCCCAAGAACATATTTGCATTCCTCCAATCGAAAAAGAAAACTTGGCAGAGAGAATGAAGGCCGGACTTGCACGAATTTAGCGTCCAATACCGCAGCGACACGATGTCGGCGTGACGTACGTCACGGATTGTTCTCGCACTTGGGACCGTTTTAGCAAAAAAATCCTTAAGGGTTTCTTCAGCCTTTAGTTTGCTTTAGAGTGTCACTTAACCTTTCGTCAATCGATAAAGAAGTAAGAAGACCAGAACAGACGTACGCCATCTATATCCATGACGTCACAGTGATCTGGCGCGGGAACATCAAATGGGGCGTCGCCATTCGCCTGTCGTTCTTGCGCATTTTCTGGCTTATACAGCGAGTCTCCCACTCAAAGTATGAGAGCCATGCAGCTTTTTCGATATTCTAGAAAGTGCGAGTTACTAATAAACCTTAAAGGGAAGGGACACAAAAAAGAAACGCGAAAAAAGTGTTCTTTCTCGACTGTTCTCATTAATTTTGCAGCGAGAGTGTTAATTAGTATAAGATAAAACAGAAGGTAGAGATTCCATTTCTAGAAAATTTTTTTGTCCGTGACGTCAACGAAACGTCACGGATTTCAAAATATCTGTTGGGTTCGAGCCGTTATAGAACTTGGTACCCCCCCACCCCCCTCGATTTCTTGGAACTTGTTCAGTTGTCTTTCCATTCTTAGAATACAAACGTAATTCATAGTTACCGATCAGAAACTAACTGGGCCTCAGCAGACTCCGTCAAAATTAATGACGTCACGAAGAGGGGGTACTTCAAGGCGGCGTCGCCATCAGTGTTGAAGTGTGTGTGCGTGTGTGTGTGTGTGTGTGTGTGTGTGTGTGTGTGTGTGTGTGAGAGAGAGAGAGAGAGAGCAGTCGGTGCACGTAGCCAACGTTCTCGGCTACCGCGTGGCTGTGCACAGAATTCTCGAAACGCGCTCGCAGTGCGCGCTGATGACCGGTATATATTTGAAAGCCACACCGTGCAACAGCTTCCACTCCCTCCTCTGTACAACCCTTCCTCACGCGTTTCCTCGACGCGAAAGTGCCCTCCTCTCGTCCACGCCTTCATGAACGAGCTCAACGGGTTCTGAGCCGAGCCCAAGAACGTACCACCCACCTGTATATATAGTTTCAACGCGCACGCGGCATTAGGTCGAGTATATTTAAAGGTGTAAAAGCTATCAGAGCGATGTGGCGGCCTATGGCAGGATACGTATGGAGAGAGACTGACGAAGCGGTAGTTAGCAGTCCGAGAACCGAAAGCAGGTCTCCAGATTTTTTTTTTTCGCTTATTTTCGGCTGCGTGTTAGTGCGCCAAGGCTTAGGGCCAGGGTAGAGCTGGCGCGTTGTTAGGTTCAACGGGGTTTTAAGACTGCGTATGCCCCTATACAAAAGTGTACGGTGGTGGAGCGGCAACCGAAACCCAGAGCCGAACAGCACCGCTTCGCTATCTCTCTTTCTCAGGACGCGGTGGCCTCAGTAAATATCAGTAATTTTATTTTATTTATTTGCTTTTGAATGTTCTTGTGCGTGTGCGTGAGATGTGCACGCGCCTGCAGAAAGTAGCCAACCTTATATAGCCCTTCTCTGATTTGTGCATTGTGTGAGTAATACAAACAAACAAACAAACAAACAAACAAACAAACAAACAAACAAACAAACAAACAAACAAACAAACACGCTTTTAGGCCAGCCGTTCAAGTCGTTCAGAAGACGGGACAAAACGACCTTCGCGCTACAAGAAAAGACCGAGTCTGTAGTGCAGTGCAATCCCGTAGTCCCCGAAACACTACACAAGCCACGAGTGTTTGTTGCATTTATCGGGTCATGAAAGCGGCACTGTTGACAAACCATATGTACTGCAATGTCAATGTAAACACAACGCACGCCGATATGAGCCTACAACTGCGAACACAGATATAGGACAAGCTTAATTATTTTACAAGGAGCGAATATTTGTCACACGCGCCTGGCGTATTTTTGAAGCGCGAAGAAAAAAAAAAACACAGGAAATTTATGAAGACAGCCCACACAAATCTCCATTATTCACAAAGCTGTAACGTTTGTCGCGACGGCCGTTAACGCTAGACATTCATTTCAAGTAAAAAAATAAAAAGAAGAAGAAGAAGAGGAAGAAAGAAACAACCGATTCTCGCCGCCTCTGTGATGTCTGCAGACTCAATCTTGCTCCTGGTCATTTTTCTTGCCTCCATGCCCTTGACAGCAGGTGGAAATTTAGTGCCGGGCACCGTATAAACGATGACAAAAGACGCACACATTTTGTTTGTATGTTTACGTGCGCGTGTGTGTGAGAGAGAGGGAGAACGAGAGAGAGGCAGGAATGGGAAATAAAATAAAATAAAATAAAATAAAATGGGAAATGTTCCGCACAGAACATGTGAAAAAAAAAAGAAAGAGATGCTAAGCTTTTTCCCGACACATCAAAGTAGCAGCCCAAAACGTTTACACTTGCATATATCGTTGGTAGCTCGATCAATAAGACGTACTGCTCTAAAACGGCGTTTCTTCATCATATGCGAAATGCGAAAACACCCGTGTACTTAGATTTAGGTGCACGTTAAAGAACCCCAGGTGGTCAAAATTTCCGGAGTCCTCCACTACGGCGTGCCTCATAATCAGAAAGTGGTTTTGGCACGTAAAACCCCAAATATTATTATTATTATTCATCATATACATACGCACACAACGAAGAGGCAAGCAACGCACTGCAGACTGGCGACTATACCGAAGTCTTTTATTCGGCACGCGCCTGCAATGCCGCTTTTAAGTATAGCGGCACTGCGAACAAGGTGTGCATACACACTCGCCGATAAGCACGGGACTGCACCGATGGCGGTGAGTCGCCCGCGCCGCTGCATGGAGGGGAAGCCAGCTACGCGCGGGTCGACCCGATTCGCATTTCCTCGATCGCTGTGCGACCGCGCGCTTGTAAGGTCACCACGCGTGACCTGGCGGCTGCTGCACGCTTGCCGCACCGCGAAGAAGCCTTGGCGCGTGATATACACCCCCGGCGTGGGACAAGCAGAGGCTCGTGTGCACACACTGACCACGGCTCGTTCACGAGCGCGTCCTTGTATAGTTACGCAGTGTGAACGGCTTTTAATCTAGGATCCAGGCGTGCCGAGCATGCAATATATATATATACTCTGGTGGCGGGCACGCGCGGTCTCGCGCCTCGACCGTAGAAGTATAGTTTCGGAGGCTCGGGGGCCGTCGTGTGTGTACATGCGACGCGCGCGTAATGTATGGAGGACAGCAGTTCGTTCGCGAAATTCCTTGCGGCCGGCGTGAAGAGCGTGGCTTTAATCTGGGACTCGGGCGTGCAGTAGCTCGCGCTCGATACATTACACCCGTTCGTGGCCCGACGCGTACCGCACTTGCTCGCGTAAGACCCACATTTCCTTTTTTTTATTATCATTAAGTGGCGCTAACCATTCTATGCGCGTTACAAATACGTCCTTCGGTGAATCAGTCTTGTCGACACAAAAAGCCGCAGAGCCGAAAAACATCCCCGCCCCTAAAGAAAAGAAAAAGAAAAGAAAAAGCCTCGTCAACAGGCGCATAAGCATGACTCTTGAACGAGCCAAAGACACCGCGAATCGCATTGCGACTACGTGCCAAACACACTAAGCAGCCACTGACCTTGGGAACTTATTATTCGGTGTTTTAGTCATAACTTTCACCGTCGCTTCTCTTTTATATAGCTCGTGTACCGCCTCGAGTGGTCAGCACCCTTTAATAGAACTTAGTGAATTCCCCTACTTTTCAACCTTCCATGTAGCGGGGGGCGCACCTTACCGGCGCAAATACACGGTACACGCAACCTCGACTTGTGTGGCTATATACCTAAGCTCGCGAGGTTTGCGGGTATACGTGTATATAGGCTCGTATATACATTCTTTCCGGGTCCTGGCTCCTCGCATGCTCGTGAAATTGGCCCGAATGGCCAGGCCACGTATCCGCGGTCGATCAAAGGAAGAAGCAAAAGAAAAGGCGAAGCCACAGACGCTATCATCTGCGCCGCGCCACCTTTCTTAGCCCGCGAAAGAAAAGAAAAAGCGCGAAAATTATCGCGCGTTACACGATAAGGCCACCTCGTCGAAAAATTGGCTTCTCGCCGTCGTTCCGCAAGCGCGGCGTCTATATATAACATATACATATAAATCTCCTCTCCACGATAGCCTCCCGATATTCGTCCGCTGACAAACGACATGCACGGATCGGTTAATCTACGCGTGTACTACGGACACCGTAGGTGGCGGGCACGCCGCTAATGCATATGCAAAAGGCCGTGCGCGAGCTGCAGCGAGCTATAGTAGGAGGTGCGGAAGAAGAAGGGCAGTTCGTACACACGGCCGATTTCGTCACATCCGCCGCGATACCGTTAATGAACGAACGCTAGCTGAGCGCGCGGTTCAATTACTGCGCGGTACAAATGTATGGAGCTGGACGCGGCGGTCAGGGTGCCAGGGCGCCGTTATACGGTATACACACTATATATACACGTTGTCTATATACTTCCGTTATGTGATCCTATCGAGACACGGGCGTTAAGAAGGTGTGTCTGATGCTTAGGCAGGCACGCTTGTAAGTAGCGGAAGCAAAAAATAAATAAACAAATCTGTGAATCTCGACTTTGTCGTCCTGGAACGGGAGTGTACGTGGACGCGGAAGCTGCGTTTACATATACTTCAGTTCTGAAATCAAAAAATTAAAACTATACATAATAACGGCCCGAGGAACAGTTGAACGCCCCTCCACGACGAAATGACCTGTGTAACGAAGAATTTGGCATTTCCCGGCCGAATTTCGTGCCTTTCATGTGTATTCCCAACGCATCCACACCGAAAACTGATACAACGAAATTGTCTGCACCACGAATAAATATAGATGTCGACGAAGGCTGAGGAGTTTTTACAAGGAACGCACGCAGTGGCATGCCGCCACCTCCCTCCGTAGTCGCGCCACAGAGAGAAGATGCAAATAGGAAGCGACCCCGTAAATACGAGTGGGTCTGGACACCGCAACATAGCTGTGGTGCCCAATTTTTGTAGAGTACAACGTTTGCACAACATTAAAAAAAAGGCAACTTTTATTTCAGGCGACATTTGCTTTTGATATCACGCCGGCGACACCCTATACTTCAACTGACATATAAAACTCGCATCCCACGCAATCGTATATACAATAACCGTTGCGGTGAGGGTATTCATACGTCCGTCTGGCCCAGGATCGCATAAAGTGCAGCGCGCTTGCAATGGGTGGCTTTTGTCTCGTGACACACTCGCACGCAGTCCTGTACAGAACATTGCAGCTCATAACTCAATGTCCCGTTGCCTTATTTCCTGTTGAACAACCGAAGAGGCGACGTCGCATCTGACGCTTGCCTGATTTTGCGGGTGTGATCTCAAACTAATATCCGAGCGAAAAAACGAAACTAAAAGAATAATATAACCGCTATAGAATTGATGGATTAACCGGAAGTTTATTCGATTCATCGGTCACCCCTAGGTTCGGCTCCCACCGGCAGCAAATTGTATCCCACTGTCGTTCTTTTTTTTTTTATTGATTAAGAACACAAAACTTACCAGAACCTCATCTACCACTCTACAGCTAAACGAAAACGCACATTGCCACAGAATGCAGTGTTCTTGGTTTCCGTAAAAAAGCGTACAGGTCATGAGCGATTCGACGCGGGTAGAGTCACATGCTCTATAAGATCAGGCACGCGGTCCACAACGAGACACGAAGAGCAAAACGCAGCGGAAAGACAGGTGAGTTGGTCGCCCATTCCTCGTTCCGCGCCACACCACTATAGGCTTCATATCTTTCTTACGTATACCGTTTCCCTGAAAGCCAATGATTTTGCCCCGAACTAACCCATAGCAGTCACTAAGGTTCTGGCAGCTACCGTGCGTATATACACTCAAGTGAGGGCCACGCAGACCCCCGCGAACCGCAGCCCGCCTCGGTCACTCACCGGAAGGCTGTCCGCATTGACGAGAATCCTGTAGCGGGGGCTCTTGCCGCGCACCGTGTCCAGAATGAGGGCCATCTGCGCGGACAACGGCAGCTTGGCGTAGTGCATCGTCGCGTTCTCGGGGGCACAGTCGGCAGGCCCGCCGAGGGAAAGGGTCTTCGCGGCGAGTGGGTCACAACGAGACACAGCGCGACACTCGCGAAGGTGTAATCCACCGCGCGCCGGGTGTTCGGACCGCCGGCTACTACACCGACGCAACGAGCTCCTGGTGAATCGGTTGCGCGCAACGCCGGCGCGGAAACGCTCTTCCTTGGGTGCGCAGGCAGCAACAGCCGCGCTAGACGCCGTCGACTCTCTCGGCATGTGACAGTTCACATGGGAAGTGACGGGCATCGCCGGGGTTCGAACCGCTTCCGAGGTCGCCGAGCACTCGCAACTGCTCACGACGACGGTCTGCATGCATGCAGACCGGACAGAGCTGCGGACCTCCGCTGGCCAGCGACGACGGCGGCGGCGTAAGATGGCCCAGCGGATGAAAAAGCATGTTGACCCTTCCTTTTTCAGGGTGACCACGAACGTGACTCCGCTTCGAAGGCACAAACACCGAGACGGACGACCGCGCCGCCACCTGCGATCTCCAACACGCACACGCGGACCAGCAGCGTGAAATCCCGCGGTCGGCGAAGCAAGCGCACACGGCCGGCCTTCTGCCCTGCAGGGAGACTCCGCCGCTTCTCTTTTTCCGAGTTGGAGGTGGGCGCAGACGTTCGGCGGCGAGACGAAGAAGACAACGGCCGCAGCGGCAGTACGCGCGCCACGCCTCCTTTCGCGCGGCCACGTCGAGACGAACAACTGGAACGACCCCTAGCCCGCCCGCAGCAACCCTTTCGAGAGAGTTCACGCTCGGCACGGTTTATACGCGGAAAAGCAGCCACCTCGTGAGAAATCAAACGAGAGCCGACCAGCGAGCCGGCGCGGGAAACAAAGACAAACACGGATGCTTCGAGCGGTCTCGATTCGCCGAGAGAGAAAGTGCACGTATACACAAAGAAGCGAAGACAGAGACAATAGAGTCAGCAACGAAGCACCCAGCCGCGAGCACCTGTTGTTGCGCGGTCTGTGGCACGGTGCGCTACATGGGGGAGGGGGGGGGAGACCGAGGCTCGGAGCTGCGGGCCGACCGGGCAGTCAGAGGAGACGCGGTGCGGCAGAATGGACGAGGCTTGTTTCGCGTTGGTGGCCGCCGAAAAGGGCGTCACGAAAAGGCAAACACACACGCCATCGGCGGCACCAGGCGTGTGCTCTCCTCTTCTCACACTCCAACTGCGGCGGCGGGTAAAACAGCAGCAGCAGCAAGAGCAGCGCTTGGAGCCATTTCTGCCGCCACACTAGAACGACCCGAGGAAAAAGAGGCACGGCGCGCGGCGTCCCATTGTTTCTCCAGCCGTGTACGCCGCAATAAGCGCCTCGGACCACAGCGTTCGAGGGGAAAGGCTGCACCAGCTCGATATATACGGGGGATGTGCTGCCTGCCTTTTTCGCGCTGCCGAATGTAGTATACGCGTAGACAAACCAGAAGAAGAAGAAGAAACGAAGAACGTGGAGCGAAGAGACAAGGATAACAGAAAAGGCAGTATTAGAAAGGTAAAACGAGAGTGGTGGAAGTACTTCGAGCACGCGAAGCTATATCTCGAGGGAGAGAGAGAGACACAGTGCGGGCATTCACGCCTTTCGAACAAGCGGGCGGAGAGAAAGCAGCTGCAGTTTCCTTCCTCCGCGAGTACGGCGAAGAGGAGCGGATACGTTGAGCACCAAAGTGAAACGAGCCTGGGCTTCTCGGCCAGAAAGCGCGCAGGCCACCCGCACGCCGAGAAATTTGCCCAGAATATGGTGTGTATACGCGCTATAGGGACGGCGGAATTTCGGGGCCTCTTGTTTCACGAGCGTTTCTCGAAATACCACGAGGAAGACGTGCGCGTAGAATAAACTGAAATAAAATGGTGCGCGGCGCAACGCAGAACTCGCGCCCCCTTCCTCCTCTCTACCGCCGACGGAGCTCCCAGGGCGCCAGAGTCGCGGGAAAATGAGGCGAGGCAATTTGGAACAAGTGCCGCGTAATTATCAAGACGTTCGCGAGAGGCAACGACACCACCCGCTATCGCACTGCGCCGCTTAACGAGCTGCTACCGAGATAAAACAATTTACGCGACAATTTAGGCATTGTACTCGACAGAGACCACCAGGACGGGCAAGTGTAGTGAACTAACGACAACGAGCGAATTTAAGAGGCCGTGTTCATGTTGGGCTCGCCCATTCTTAGATCAAGGACACAAACGAGTAGCATACTTCTGCGCATACGTACACAACACGACCTTGCGCTCTTAGAAGCGGAGGGGGGTGAGGCAGGCTAATCTAATCAGGGTCAGAGTGGCCGACACACAAACGAGGAATAAACTACTCGGGAGGTGAGAAGAAGGAAACGGGGCTGCTTAAGTCAGGCAGAGCGGCGGGTTGCGCGTCGTGCGACCTAATCCGCGGAACCGAATTAAAAGGGTCGCGGAAGTCTCCGCCCACGGAATGCACTCGGCTCTTTATTATACGGCCGGGGGGAGCTGCGGCGTTAACAGGCAGCTAGGGCAGCTTCCTTCCTGCCTCCGTTCCGGCCGTCGATGCTAATTGGCGAGGCCCAGGGGAAGCATGCATGCGCGCACGAGCCCAGAACGCCGCGTTTTTTTACCCCCAGCGCAGCGGGAGAGCAGGCCGCTGCTGCTGCTGCTGACCTATGTCCTAAATCCGCAGTAGAGACGCGCGCGCCTAATCAAAGCTGCGAGCACCCTATCCTTCGATTCCCAGAGCGAGGTAGGAACACGTACTCTGAACAAGAAACGAAAAATGTCCGTGCACGCGACAGAAGTTACGAAGCAACGGCTCCGGGGGCCACGAGATCGCCGCGTAAATCGAGGCACTGTCGAGAAAGACGAGCCGAAGTGCTCTGTCGCCGACCAGGAACGCGAGAGAAGAGATGGACAACGACTGCAGTCTGGCGACAAAGGCTGGCGGTTTCCAGAAACCGTTGATGAATGCAGCTGCTGAGAGGCTGCGTTCCGGAGTCTTGAGAGAGAGCAGGAAAAGCGGGAAGCGCTAAATGGGCTTCGAGACACGCTTCGTCGTGACCGGACACGAGTCGAGAAACTCCACAAAAGTTTGCATCGCGAAGTCCCGGGCAAGCAGCAGCCCCGTGACACGTGAAGTTCGCGAAGTGAAGGAGGCAGGCTACAGAGATGAAGAAAGGGCGTTCCAAATACGAGCAGCAACTACACGGTCGCCGGGAAGCATACCTCACTTACAAAAACCATCCACGCGGTGGGTAACGTTCCTGCGACAAAGTCGCACGATGACGAAAGCCCGTCAACCCGGCTTCCACAAACTGAGCTTTTCGTACGCGCACGTAAGCACCCGTAAACACACACACAAACACACGCTGCCACAGCGATCAACCGCGGGGTTCCAGTACCGACGCTACCACAGCACAACAGCCGCGCACTGCGAGAACTCCACCGAACACATCCAGCGCTGGCGTCGGCGTAAACATTCGACCGGCGCTGTCGAAGTGAGCAATGTTTAAGCGAGCCGTGTGCACGACAGCCCCACAACTCAAAGCCAGGCGGCACGACCGAACGCAGGTGGTCGCGGGGCGGGGGCCCCCGCGCAGATGGGGCAAAAGAAAGAGAGCACGCGGACGAGGGGGACGGGGGAGGAGAGGAAGGGAGAACTCGCGCGATATTGCGCTTCACTATGCGGAGGCGGCAGCGTCACGTGGTCCGGCGTGGCGTTACGCGAGCGTGACGCCCGAAACAAGGGCCCTTCACTGGCCGAACAAAAGGCTCGGACGAGAGAGCCCGCCTGCCTGCTTCTGATGCACTCGCAGATTCGACGCGTCATTTTTAGTTTTTTCCCCACCCCAACCCATCACGCTGAGCACACACGCGAAGGGAACACCGCAGGCCAACGTATGTACGTTGTCAAGAATGGCGTGCTGCGAAACAAGATTGCCACACAGTTACGACAGGGCGACACGACGCGCACCTCTCCCTCTCCGTCGCTGCAGCTGGGAGGCGTTCAAAGAAGCGACCTTTGCGCTGGAATCCGCCGCCTTCCTCCAGCCCCTTCGACATTGTGACGGAACTAGTTCGGTGCGTGAACAATGATTCCGGAGTTCCCCAGCGCGGAGCTGATTTGACACGCATGGACAAGCTGCCGCGGGAACGACGTATTTTTGTGCTTCTCACGGTTCGGAGTGGCACGGAACAACGAGCGACCCTCGATCGGCAACGATAGTTCCCGGAACGGCACCCGCCAACGCCGTCGTCGGGCATCAGAGCGCGGTTGCCTTTGTGTACGTGAACTGTTCTGCAGAGCAGCGGCGAGTTGGTGATGAGGAAACGAACAGTCGCCGCGTCGTAGGACCGGCGGATCGAGTGTATAAAAACTGTGGTTGTGCGAATGCTGAGGACACTTCTCTTGAGCAGTCATGTTAGACTGAGTCACTTCTCTCATGCAGTCATGTTGGACTGTTAATTTTTTTCTCAAGCAGTCATGTTAGACTGATTTAATTTCTGTAAATAAACCCTTTTCCTCGTTCTCGATGAGAAGCAGTTCTTCACTTCATCAACGATCTCAGCGTAAATAAGTTGGACGACGGCATGGGCCAGCTACCTTCGAATTCATGCCGTACTCCAATCTTGGCAAAGGACCACGGACGATGGGATTGAGCCCCCAATCCTGACAACTGGCTGACAGCGGTGAGATGGACTTTGCGACATGGTGCTGTATCTGCGGTGAGTGCTTGGTTTTTGCTTTGACTCTCTAGGCTTCATTTTGGGGTTGTTCTGTTTAGAACAGTAGGGAAGCTAGATTGTTGTGTGTTAGCTAGGCTGTGTTTTCCTAGCTAGATTTAGAGAGCAGAATCAAGGCAGTAAAGCAGCAGTCATGGAGTTAAGGACACTGCTGAGAGACGAGTTGTTGATTGTTGGTGAGGAACTGGGCCTAGATGTACGCAAGGAAATGCTCAAATCGGAATTATTGGAGCTAATTTCCAATCAGGCCAGTGAGGAAGATATTGAAATGGGAATGGAACTTCTCAAAAAGAGAGAGAAACGGGAAAGAGAAAGAGAAGAACGGGAAAGAGAAAGAGAAGAACGGGAAAGAGAAAGAGAAAAGCGAGAGAGAGAGGAACGCGATAAAGATCGCGAGTTTCAGTTAAGGAAAATGCAACTTGAACTTGAAAGCAAACGTTTGGAGTTGCCTCAAGGAAGTGAAGGCGCTCTGGGTCGATCAAGTGAGGCAGAATCGTACCGCATGGACAGGCTATTAAAGCCATTTGAGGTCGGGACCGACATAGGCTTGTTCCTAAGCAATTTTGAAAGGACTTGCGAGAAGATGAACTTCGGCCCGAGTACATGGCCACAGCGGTTGCTGTCTATGTTGCCGGGTGAGGCGGCGGAAGTAATCGCCAGACTGAGTGTGCAGGATGCATATGATTATGCAAAAGTTAAGGCTAGTCTCCTGAAGAAATACCGCCTTTCAGCCGAAGCTTTTCGGCAAAGGTTTAGGAGCACAGGCAAGAAAGATAGCGAGGGCTATCCGGAGTTTGCATATAGCTTAAAGGCCAACCTATAGTCGGATACAACTTTAGAAAAAAGGGGGCGTTTACTCCTCCAAGGCGGATGCACACGAGCATCCACCAATGGGCGTGCACTCTGGACCGACGTCATGCGCCGGACGGCCAGTGACTTCACCGCTTCGGTCATCTGGGCGGGGCCTCCCCTTTTTTCTAAAGTTGTATCCGACTATAGTCGAGTGGCTTAAAAGCGCGGAAGCGTACGACAGCAGAGACATGATCATTGAATGCATGTGTCTAGAGCAGTTTTACAAAACCATCCCCCAAGCTGTGAAACTGTGGGTGCAAGACAGAGGTAATGTAAACACTGTGGAAAGGGCGGCTGAATTAGCCGAAGAGTACGCAACCCGTAGAAAGTTGAACGCCGAGGAGGGAAACTGGGACGGTCGAAATGGACCGCGGAAACCATTTCCGTTCAAAAAGGGTGCGCAAACTAGACGATCAGAGCCTGTAGACATGGCGGAAAAGCCCGCAGAAAAGAGCGAGGAGAAACTTAACGGAGAAACCGCACAAAAAGAACAGAAAAGAAAATTCGAATCTGTTAGACCAATTCGCTGTTACAAATGCCACAAACTGGGACATATAGCTGTAAACTGCGAGAAGTCTAGCGTAGTTTTTTCCTACGTGGAGGAAAAAGATGAGAATATGGAACTTTTAAGTCCATATCTCCACGACCTGCAAGTTAATGGAAAACCATGCCGAGTGCTAAGAGACAGTGCCGCCACGCTGGACATTGTCCATCCGTCTTACGTGATGGTAGATGACTTCACCGGAGAAGTAGCATGGATAAAACAGGTTGTAGAAGAACACAGCGTGTGTCTGCCCATGGCCAAAGTCAAAATCAGTGGACCATTCGGGGAGCTAGAGACTGAGGCTGCAGTTTCCAAATTTTTGTCACTGCAGTATCCCTACATCTTTTCGAATCGTTCGAATCAGTTACTGCGTGACAGAGGGCTCAAACTGGGAGAGGGCATAGTACAGGCATTGACCAGAGGCCAAGCTCATAAGATCGCGGCGCTTTCGGCTGAAAATGCTCAAGCTCCTCCAGCTGAAGCAGAAAAGGGGATAGCTTCAATACCCGAATCCGAGCTAGGCCCGAGGGACAAAATAACAGTTGAGGAGAGCCTGCCAGTTGACCAGCTCAATGAGAGCGTAGCACTAGAGTGTCAGAGTTCTAGCCTGCAGGAAGAGCAAGCAGACGCGCTCACAAGCGAGACAGGGTCGTTATTATCACCGGCCTCAAAGAACTTGGATCAACTCTTACGCGTGGATAGAGATTCACTGGCAGCTGAGCAAAAGAATGATGAGAGCTTAGCAAAATTACATGACACAGCTAAAGAAGGCATTGCTAGGCGCAACGTAACGATACATGAGAGAGGAGGATTGTTGTATCGGCATTACAGAGATCGAAAGGGTAGGATTTTAGATCAGTTAGTCATACCTACTAAGTATAGGCAGGACCTTTTGAGTCTTTGTCATGCAAATGGGTGATCCGGCCACCTAGGCATAAACAAACCAAAGGAAAGATTGCTTATGGAATACTACTGGCCTGGCTGTTTCAAAGATGTAGAAAACTTTGTAAGATCATGCGACGCCTGCCAGCGTTCTGGTAAACCAGGAGAGACTTGGAAAGCTCCACTGAAGGTAGTGCCCTTAATAACAGAGCCTTTCAGACGACTTGTAATAGACACGGTAGGGCCTCTTCCAAAAACAAAATCAGGCTACAGGTACTTGTTTACCATGCTGTGTCCGGCTACCAAGTTTCCAGAAGCAATCCCTTTGAAAGAGCTCAGCTCCACCGAAGTAGTAGACGCGCTTTTGACAGTGTTTGCACGAGTTTGGTTTCCATCCGAAATTCAGGCAGATCAAGGGTCAGTATTCACGAGCGCACTGACTTCCACATTCTTGCAAAAGTGCGGGGTAAAGTTAATACACAGTTCTGTCTATCACCCTCAGTCAAACAGTGTAGAGAGGTGGCATTCGGTGCTTAAGCGAGTTTTGCGTGCGCTCTGTTACGAGCACAAGGAGGACTGGGAAAACTGTCTGCCGGCAACTTTGTTTGCTTTGCGAACGGTTCCATGCACATGAGGCGACAGGGTTCTCACCAGCAGAACTAGTGTATGGGAGGACACTCCGCTCTCCACTGAGAATGTTAAGAGAGATGTGGGAGGAAAGAGGGGAGAGTCCAACCGTGGTTGAATGCGTGCTAAATTTACTGGAACGGCTAAGCGCAACCCAAGAACTAGTCGGAAAGAACATGGCAATAGCTCAAAAGAACGCCAAAGTCTATTACGACAAGAATGCGAGGCTTCGTACGTTTGAAGCCGGCTTAACGATGAAAGCGGAAAAGTGTAGGTTCGGTTGTTCACAGGTTACTTATCTGGGCCATGTTGTCGGTCAGGACATGAGACGGCCGGCTGAGCTGAAAATAGCTACGATTGGAGAATTTTCTCAGCCGCACCCGAAAACGGACCTTCGTTCATTTTTGGGACTTGTGGGGTGCTATCAACGGCACATTCCGAATTACTCGAAATTGGCAAGTCCCTTAACAGACGCCCTCCGAAAGGGAGCACCGAGTAACGTACACTGGGATAAGGACAAAGAGAACGCTTTTCAAAGTTTGAAAACGCTATTGGTTTCTCGCCCTGTGCTTCGTGCACCAGACTACACAAAGGAATTCATAGTTCAGTGCGACGCAAGCGATAGAGGTATGGGCGTGGTACTTAGTCAGGTCGGCGACGATAGCGAGGAGCATCCTATCCTCTATGCCAGCCGTAAACTAAATGTAAGGGAGGAAGCCTACAGCGCTTCAGAGAAGGAATGCGCTTGTTTGGTTTGGGCCGCCCAGAAGTTGTCGTGTTACTTGTACGGAGCGAAGTTCATCTTCGAGACCGACCACTGTCCTCTGACGTGGCTCAATCAAATGTCACACAAAAACGGCCACTTGCTCCGATGGAGCCTCACTCTCCAAGAGTACAACTTCTCCGTTAGATATAAGAAGGGAAAGTTGCATAGCAATGCGGATGGTTTGAGCAGGCTAATTTGAATTCTGCGTTTGGAGGTCCCGCCTAAATTTTAGGGTTACTAGTGTTAATTTTATTAAGCGAAGAAGATCCCCTCTCATTTGGCAGGATTCCCTCCATGATTGCTGAATGTGTCAGCAGGAATTTGCTTCAGAAATTGACATAGCGAAATGTAGCATTTTTTTTGTTTCTGCACTTATGTTGTTGTTGTTTTTTTGAAGCCTAGCGAGTCTAAAGTGAGAGCCATTGCACGTCATCTCGGCGCAGAGCCGTGTTGTGGGGTTCATGTTGCAGTTGCCTGTCCTTGTTGGATGCTTTGGGGCGGTGACATCAATGCACAAGTGGTCGCTGCGAGCCAAGACATCAATCCCCCCCTGACCAGCAGCCGTTCTCTTCCTGCCTAGCGGTTGTCAGCGCTAGACAGTCGAGACTTTCCGGGCCATGGAGGCGCTGTCAAGAATGGCGTGCTGCGAAACAAGATTGCCACACAGTTACGACAGGGCGACACGACGCGCACCTCTCCCTCTCCGTCGCTGCAGCTGGGAGGCGTTCAAAGAAGCGACCTTTGCGCTGGAATCCGCCGCCTTCCTCCAGCCCCTTCGACATTGTGACGGAACTAGTTCGGTGCGTGAACAATGATTCCGGAGTTCCCCAACGCGGAGCTGATTTGACACGCATGGACAAGCTGCCGCGGGAACGACGTATTTTTGTGCTTCTCACGGTTCGGAGTGGCACGGAACAACGAGCGACCCTCGATCGGCAACGATAGTTCCCGGAACGGCACCCGCCAACGCCGTCGTCGGGCATCAGAGCGCGGTTGCCTTTGTGTACGTAAACTGTTCTGCAGAGCAGCGGCGAGTTGGTGATGAGGAAACGAACAGTCGCCGCGTCGTAGGACCGGCGGATCGAGTGTATAAGAACTGTGGTTGTGCGAATGCTGAGGACACTTCTCTTGAGCAGTCATGTTAGACTGAGTCACTTCTCTCATGCAGTCATGTTGGACTGTTAATTTTTTTCTCAAGCAGTCATGTTAGACTGATTTAATTTCTGTAAATAAACCCTTTTCCTCGTTCTCGATGAGAAGCAGTTCTTCACTTCATCAACGATCTCAGCGTAAATAAGTTGGACGACGGCATGGGCCAGCTACCTTCGAATTCATGCCGTACTCCAATCTTGGCAAAGGACCACGGACGATGGGATTGAGCCCCCAATCCTGACAACGTGCAGCGCGCGCGTAAGCGCTTGCCAAATAAAGGCACGCTCGTTCCTTAACGAGACACAGCGGGCAGTAAAAAGCGGGACGAGAGCAACGCAGGGGGCAAGGCTGTCGTCGCCGACAAGACAAGGACAAGCGGGCGAGCAAGCCAACACGCATACATGTCGCGTTAAATTACGCATATGTTTAACGCATCGCTACGCGAGTATCAGTCACGTTCATCCTTGTTACGTCATGGCACAACAGCTGCTGACAAATTTCGTCCACTATACACGACTCCTTGCTCAAATTCTTGGCTTCAAAACTACAAGCCGGACGGCATCCCATACCGCGGCACTGCGGTAACTAGCACTATACGAGCGAGATTAGCGCAAATGCTAGACGAAAGTATACGCAGACCTGGATTTAACGGGCATTGCCCCTCTGCCTGTTTCCTTCGCCGCTTATATATGCTGTCCGGCATATTAGTATTCCACACGACGGCCCGAGCTGGGCGTGAGACATGCGATTATCTCAATTTTTTTTATAGCCTTACCCTTCTTTTTACTTGCCCGCCGCGAAGAAGGACTACAAAGGAAGGAAGGATCAAATTGCCTTCATCTACCAAAACTCCCGCGTATGCTCGCCGACTTGGGATCGCGCATACCTTGCGCCACCGCCGCACAGAAGCCGCCAGCACTCCTCTCATTTGCGCGAAGTTAAAATGCCTCCCAAACCAGCTCGCCCGCCCGCCCACCTTCTGCTTTAGGAATTTTTGCTCCATCTACGCAAGCGGGTGGGCACACGGGAAGCGTCAGCTTTAAGCGAAACACGCAACAAAGCAACGACAGCGAAAGAAAAAACAAACGAAAAGACAGACGGAGAGAGAGGGAGAGAAGGAGGGAGAGGAAACAGCGGAACGCTACAGCGCGCCCGTAGATGGACTCCCCGTGTGTTCAAGCGTCCTGGATTCCCGAGAGAAAAGCCGCGCTTTTTTTTTTTTTTTACGAACGTAACAACCACGAAGACAAGCTTTATAACGAAGACAGCACAGGAGCACCGCTTCCCCGCAATTCATCCATGCAAGCACCGCCACGTCACGGTCGGCGGCGCAGGACGCATGGCCTCCGCTGAAGCGCCAACGTAGCTTCGCACGACACAGCGCGAAGCCCGCGACAACAAACTGCTTCCTCCGTGCCGGGTAGGAAGAAAAAAATATGCTCGGCGGATTTTGCTGTTACGAGTGAGACGTAGACAAAGAAATAGTTAGGAATTAAGCAAGACGTCAGATGCTTGATGGCACGGGCGCCTTGTTCCAGGGGCTTAACAATATCACACGTTACGAACTTAAAGCATGTTCTGTCCAAGCAGCGAACAAGTACAACGTCCCCAGCTTGGCGAAGAAGCGCGGAGCTTCCAACACCACCTGTGCATCCACCACCTCATGTAAGGGCAATTTTCCGGCACGGTTACGAATGAGTATAGTCTTCTGAACCTGCAGTCCACATTAGTTCCTTTTTCACGACAACGACTTATCACTATTACTTCGACTGCCTGCCCTTTCACACACGAGATGATCATACAAAGACACATGAACGAGTAGGATGAACAAATGTTAAACACATCTAAGTTAACACACTATCATTTTTTTTCTTCTGTAAACGCCGAGCAGCTACGCCTAGCAAATATACTTACCACACAAAAACACCTCCAGCGTGACAAAACGTCTTAAAAAAGAAAACGAAGAATGATGCTGCAATGTGAGCAAGCTGTCTCAAGAAAGAACGACCTTCCACCAGATGCTTCCGTCCATTGTGAGACAGATGGCTCGGCTTACAGAAGCTCGACGGCGCTAAGCAGCACAATACGAAAACACAACGGCAGCGGGCCGCTCAATTCCGACCTTTGAAGAGACAAGCAACAAACAGATCGCCGCCCACGGACGGCGTCAAGAATGGCAAAGCGGCATTCTCTTCTATGTGCCTCTAGGCAGACGCAGCAGCGAACGAACGACGTTAGGCGAAGAAAACAAATCCCAATTGCACAGTTTACGTTTTAAGTTCAAGGCAGAAACGAAGCAGGGAGGAAAGAAAAGAAAAATAAGGATGGGGTTAAAAATAAAGCAGAGAGCGGAAGCGGGGCGGAATGGGACCGCAGAAAAAAATGCGCGGAATCGAGGCACGCGCGGAGGGAAGTCGGCGCCGCCGCCTGCGTATTTGAAATAGACCAAGGTTACGCACGTGCACCTCACGGCCGGTGTTCTTTTAGGAGCTGTTTGCGGGAGCCAGCCGGCGCCGGCAAGCTCGGAGCCCCGCATAACTTTCTATACAGACGCTTCGGCGGGGGCGACGCGCAAAATATTTGGCACGGCTCGAAGTGCTGTCGGTGGCGCCAGTTTGCCGAACGAGACGTGTCACCTTACCGAGAACGGCTAACCCGTGCAAGGAAAACAAGCATCAGCGTCGCCGATGTACGACTGCGCCTTTGTTTTTTCTTTTTTTCAGTTGGGATTTGGACGCGCGGCATTAACAAATAATAGAAACAGAGGAGGTTGGTTCGAGGAGCATCAAGAAGCGACTACTGCTCAAAAGCTTAACATCTGAAATCAAGAGAGAAAAAAAAATGAAAGGTGAAAGGTAAAAGACAATCGGAGAAAACGAAGAAGCGGAGAACATGCTCTTTCGAAGTTTGTTTCTGCTTTGTCGGCTGAAACGACTATCTCGTGCTGAAAGTAAACATTAAGCACAAAACGCGAATGTCTCCCGAGCTAAAAACCCGGAAAGAAAAATATTTTCAGCAACACAGTTTCATCGCAATGTACAAAATTTAATCATACATAGCCCGTTGAACCTGCCAAACATGCAGTGGATGCGCACTATAGGGGCGTGCCAATATTCGAAACTGTTGAATAACGAATAACAAATGTTAATAATTGTAATTCCATTATTATGACTATTCATACTCATAAATATGAATATTTTTCGAATAGTTCTTGGATATTTCGAAAAGTCACCTGTGCGAAAAAAAGAAATCTGGAACAAGAGTACGATAAATTCCATAACTACGAGCTTAGTATACAATGGCACAGAACATGAAAACTTGCGTAGTGGAGTAGCCTACGTCATTCAGGAAGACATACTTGACCGGCTGTACAGCGATATTTCGTACTATCAGAAGAGTCCTGTGCATACAAAGAATCTGCTTATTTCTTTCTAATGCTCCATTCGCGCGTTTGATAAACAACTCTTCACACTGTGCAATGCAATCACAGGAATTTGGTAACTCTATGAACACAATCATGTAAACGTACCTTTATTGAATAATGAAAATGGCTGTTCATTATTCGAAAAAGATCACAGTTTAGCCATAAGGGCGAAGCAATGAATGCGACAGCAACGTGTTAGAATATTACACGCAGTGTAAGACTCGTAGCTACAGTGGCAGTACGAAGTAAACGTAAGCTGACTAAGAAAAAAACGAGCTGTTGCGCTAGAGGTACTCCGTTTGAATCCCACCATCGGACAATTTCATTTATGTTTGTTAATTAAAGCCAACGCCATCAGAGAGTCTTAGAATAGAGGCCCCAAAAGCTGGGGTCCCCGAAGAGCTTTCCGGGTGTTCGCGTTGGGGCACGCAGGAGTGAAGAGATTTAGAATATGTGCTTCGCATTTGCGGATAGCGTGTCGCGCTTGCAGCGGCTCTACGGCGTCAAAGAAAAAGCTATTATAAATATTAAAATAAGATATACTATTTTATGATAACAACAATAATTTTGACATTCGTGTTTCCGCGTTTGATTACGATTTAGAGTTTATTCTATAAGCAGCGAGCACTCAGTTGCGCTTAATTTTGACTAACCAAATTTACGCGCCAAGTTAAACCTTGTTAGGCCTACGAGCCATGCAAGCGAGTATCGAATTCGGAATCAGCGGCGTCCAATGAATCAATCTTCATAACACGCGCTAGCTGAGAGTAGTAAAAACCACAGTCACTTCTAGTTTGCTAACTTCACGCGCTGCCACGAATCGAGCCCAGTTTGGCGCTAGGTTAAAGCCGTCTCTTCGATGGCTGCCGCCATGTTTGTTGACGCAAAGCTTTGAGGGGGGGGGGGGGGGCAGCGTTTGGGGCTCCTGCTGAATCAGTGAAATAGCCTACCCGACGCAAAACCCAAACGCACTTTGGGTCTCACGTATGCGCAGCGGCTTTGGGGCCCCAAACGTTTGGGACCCGTAATCTAAAACTCTCTTTTCTTAGCAACTCTACCACCGTTTTTCCGTACCGCGAGTATGCCTCGAACCACTTTCCTGGGCCGACACTGGAGATAGCGCACAGCCGCGCCAATTGAATTACACAACTTGCAGGTCTGAGCTCTGTTACATTGTATCGAACCTTTAATATTTACGTCTCAGAAGATTTAACATAGAAGGCATGCGCTGTTGCTGTTTTGTTTCATGACGTTAGTTTGCGGGCTGCCATTCTCAAAATTCTTGCCATAATTTTGTCAAGAACGTAAGACGCTGTATGAGGAACTTTAATAATAGAATGGTGTGGCAATATAACCCGCATAAACGGCATGTCATAGAGCATAGTTATACCTAATGTATACTTAACCTCACGGCGATGACGACGGCAAGAATTCGCTTGGAGTGTCCACATAATTGCTAGCTACCCAATAAAATGTTTAAAACTATTAAATATTTTGATTCGATTCGCTTCTGGCGTTATTCGATTCGCGTTCGATTCGGTCTGAAAAATTACTATTCGCATTGTCCTAGCAGGCACGCACACGCGCACGCAAGCACGCAAGCAACGCAGAGAAGTTGCTTCTCAGCACAGCAGTTAAATCTTGTGTATGCTTCACTGCGTGCCCTCTATTCCTGCGGCAAAGCCAACCTTACAAAGGCACGCACACACGCACGCACGCAAGCAACGCAGAGAAGTTGCTTCTCAGCGCAGCAGTTCAATCTCGTGTATGCTTCACGGTGTGCCCTCTATTCTTGCGGCAAAGCCAACTTTACGAAGGTGCTAAGTCGATGCGGAAAAACAAGCACACCGGATGAGCTCACTGTTACGCCAAAAACACTCGTGACATTCAGCAAACGAAAAAAAATTTACAGCAAGACAAACGTATTGTCGACATGCAGCACACGGACGCATTGCCCGTCAAGAGGCAGCACAACCCAGTTAGGTCTGGGCATCAGTGGCGTGAGAAATCAAGAGTTAAGAAACTTATAACGAGGAGTCTTTACAGGAAACCGGACAGTCGCAACCGACAAAGATTTTCAGCTTTTCTATTTCACACAAAAACAAAATTTTACGAAATCAACAAACTTCGGCAGACGCCCTACCTGAGACGCGCGACGCGCCTTTGGTACGAGCGAGCCAAAGCGCGGCGCGCTCCGCACAAGTATCGCCATCTCTGGACAGTAGTGCGTACTGCGCAGCGAAGCCCGCTGCTACCCTCCGAAATTTCCGCAAGCGCAACCCAAATCACAGAGGCCATACAAAAGAACAAGGACCGCCCATCAGATTGCAGGGATCATAGTCGTACCAAGCCAACGTTTATAGACACTCGTACCGAGCCGTATCCACTGCACCACCGCTGCGCTGCGCTGAGCGCAATGCAGGGTGGGTTCTTATATATTCGCGCGCTTGCAGATTCTGGGCGGTGTCGTCTAACGAGCCGGCCAATTATAAGAAACTTTTGGTACACGCAAATTGACCCGCAATTATCGGCGAAACAGAATAAAAAAGCAAGGCGAGCAGACAATCGATTAAACCAAGGCCCCGTCAGCAAGGCTAGTGGAGGCCCAATTTAGCATCGGCGTTCTTGCGTGCAAGGCTATCGAGGAGGAAGACAAATGACGCGTCATTACGGTAGTCGATAAGGGGCCACATGTGCAGCAGCCATTGTCTGCCTGCTACGGGAAGCCGCTGAAGTTAGAATTGACTGCGCATTCCCCGCCGCCAGCGAAAACGTGCCCTAGCGAACGGCGCAATAATGATATACTGCGCGTTTCTTACTAATGTAAGATAACGATGACAAACAATTTAACGTATGGATGGATGGTTCTTCAGACGGATTGCTTGAAGACGCGATTGAAAAAAAGTACATAATAGTTTTTTATTCGTAACCAAACGGAATACACACTATGCCAGCATTATACGGTTGGGACCAAGGAACTAAAAATGAGTTGTGGAACTTTAGGAGATAATTATGGAATGTTCGTTAACTGCGGTCTCTCGCGCAAGTCGTACACAAGAGCAGTTCGTAAGAGCAGGATTACACCAATGGTTGCGTTAACGAAGCCACTTGGCAAATGACAAGCAGTTTTATAGGGTGTCCCAACTAACGTTAGCCAAGGTGTTAAACGCACAAAGATGTAAAAAAAAAAAACATAATACACGGTGAAAGATAAGATTTTACGTACTTATGGCGTACAATCGTCAGACCTTTCACTACCAAACACGGTCGTAACATCGTAACTTGCGCCGCGTCTTTTAAACGTTTCTTTCTTTCTTTCTTTCTTTCTTTCTTTCTTTCTTTCTTTCTTTCTTTCTTTTTCTTCGTTGAACAGACTGGCTAACGTTAGCTGGGACACATGGCGTATACGAACGAAAACCTGTCTGTGAATTCAGCACCTATTCGACATAAAATCAGGACGCACACACGCTCTCTCTCTCTCTCTCTCTCTGAAAGAGAGAGTGCGTGTGTGCGTCTCTCTCTCTCTCGAGAGAGAGAGAGAGAAAAGAAGAAGCAATAAGAATACAGCGAAAACACGACGTACAGTTTGTACGACTGCTGCTGCGTAAACGGAAACAGCGCAAGGACGGCACACCGGAAGGAACGGCGACAGGACGAGACGCTGTCCTGTCGTTGATGTGTTTACTTTTTATGCAGATACCGGGTGGACTAGGAACGGGCTGCAACCAAGTGTCGGCGGCGTAAGGCGAAGAAAAGAGTAGCGGCACATAGACCGTTGGCCAGTCGTCAGCTGGTCGTACGTACAGCACAGTCGTTATGGCAACGACCGTATTTCAGACGAAAGCGCCGCGCTGACACGGATCAATGCTGAGGTGATGCTTCCATTCCACGGTCAACACGAACCAAACAGTCTCTCTTGGGCGTCGCAGAAGCGTGACAGTTGGTGCGCGCTTTTCGTACGTAGCACAGGCAGAGCGATTTTTTTTTTGTATACGTTCTAAAATACGGTTCGAATAACCCCGCTCGGATACTATACATTCGGCGATAGAAAGGCATTGCCGAGTAATGTCACGCCTGTATACCAGATAGAAATGAGAAGTTTTCGAGGAGTATATATTTATGGCACATGTTTCAGAGAGAACAACGTCAACGTCGAACCAAGAAATATTTGGAACGTGATCGGGGTATATGTGCGAAGAAGCAAAGTGTACGTACACAGCGTTCTTTTTGCGAAGAGAAGAATATTACGGCTTGGTTTTAGCGAACAAAAATGACGATCATTCAAGTTAAACTTTCACGTAAGGGAGAATAATGCGCGAATGCAAACATAAACGATGAAAATCAAATAAACAAATAAAAAAGGTCAAGCCAAAGTTAAACAACACCGTGATTCTTTCGCACCGTACGCGTACGTCTGCATGTTTGGTTAAGTTTCCCACTTCAGGGAGGCTCCGCACCTGACCGTCAGGAAAACTGCCGCTTGAATCATCTTAGGGACCCTGGACTGACGGTTCCTCCCACACTGCTCTTGCCATTCAAATATTATTACAAAGATGTTTTACTCTCTCTCTCTTGCAGTAATATTGCGAATGCTTACAGAAATGACAAAAGAGAACGCCATGCGAGAGATACACAATAAAGTAAAACATATAAAAAGAAAGGCAGATAAAAGGAGCAGCAGGAGTACGTGGCCATATGGAGCGATGGAGACTATTTATGAACCGGCAACGAAACACCGTTACTCAAAAAAAAAAAAAAGACCGAGGGCGAACAGGAAGTCTGCGCTGCAGTGTTTGCACTGCCTCACGTATACGCGGGTGCAGGAAGGAAATCTCGAGCATCGAACCATCCGGGAAAGAGCGGTAACGAAGGAAAAAGGCCAAGCATACCCGCAACCAACGCGACAGATTGCGCGCAGCCAAGCCGAGACAGAAGAGGGGGTGGAGTGGGGGGGGGGGGCAAACGAGCCGCGTCCTCCACGGAAATATATCGCACTTCGTGCACACTGCGCGGGCTTTCCCACACACCGCCAGCGCCTCGCGTGCGGCCATAGAATACACACGGGCGAGGAGCGCGTCGGCACAGCGTCGCCGCGCGCTTTCTTCTTTGGCCACGCTGGCTGCATAAATTTGGGCGCTCAGCGCGCGGACCCCAGAGACGATGTGGGGGAACGAGAAAGCGTGGGTGGGGAAAGGAAAAGCACTAAAAAAGACCCGCGCGCACGCTCGGGCGCAGCAGCAGATATGCGCCGACGTCGCGCATGTGCACAGGGCCCACGCCGTGTTCGTTTTTTGTTTATTTGTTTGTTTCTTCGGAGCTCCGGTCGGGCTTATGTGTGCGGCTGTCGCGTGGTCGCGATTAAGCGCAGCCGTCGTCGCGCACGCTCGTCCGAATGGCTGCCAGGGAACGCAGCTCGGCGGGCGCACAGTCGACCGCGAAAGTTTGCGGACCGCAGGATCTGAGGAAACGCTGAATTTCGGAGAAGCTTATACGGCCGAAGTTATTCCTATGTGCTATATACTACGGACGGGAAATCCAAATGTCAGGCTGCGCTCCGAGACTGTAGACACAGAGATAGTGTGCTTTTCTTCACCCCCCCCCCCTTTTTTTTTACGCGTGATAATACAAACAATGGGCTAACACGGATCGGCTACGTTAGGCTTATTAAACCAGGGCTAGTAAGAGCCAAGACGTAGAGGTATAGCTCTGGTGGCGAATCTTTGCGACTACTTGTTCAACTTCGCCCAAATTTCTACAGGCATGAAAAAAAGAAAAGAACGTTAGGCAGAGAGCGCTTTTACTATAGTGTGTTTAGGCTAAATGCCATCGGAGAAGCAGAGCATATCGTGGCTGCAGTGAGTTAGATCGCTGCCACCGCCAATCTTTAAACGGGAACGATCCTGCAGGCAAACTTCCCCAACGGGCCATAAAGCGCCGGAGTGCTCCGCTGAAAACCCCGCTTCCAGAATTTTTAAAACCGACGGACTAAAACAGGGCTCCGTTCAGTTCAAAACTTGTATATTGCGCCGAGAATTTAACATGCAGGCCTTACACACATTCCTACACGTTCTACGTTCAAATCAAATCATTCTGACTTTTCAAAAAAAGAAAAGAACAGAAACAATTTAAAGGGGTAGCTATGTGGAGTTTCCGATACACTCCACCGGACGAAACGCAAAACACTCAGGCTGTGTGCGCGTGCGTGCGATCGTGTTCTTTAGTGTTGTTCCCCGCGAAATTCGTGCAGTCCAATGTAGCCCAAGCGACACCCTACATCGCGTATCCAAACAACAAGAGCGATATGGACTCGTATACTATACGTCTCGCCCGTCTTCGTGCCCGGCTTTCCGTATCCCGACTTACTGCTGACCCACTTCTGCCATTGTTACAGTAAGTTTACGAGCGCAGTGTTACGCTATGTTTCCGCGGCTGCTTCCTCTACTGTCCGCAAGCGCGACTGATGCCTTCCGGTACCGTGATTTAGATCCACCGATCTATCCGACGCGACCCCGTTGGGCGCAGTGCCCGCCATCGCCGAGAACCGTGCCGAGATCGCATAAATGTACTGTTTCGTCGCCATAACAAAAGAAAACGCAAGCCACGGGGGAAAGAAATAATGAAGAAGCGAGAGACGCCCATCTACGTGACGACCAGCGAGAACTGCAGCTTCTCTTCCCGTACAAGAGAAACGCAGTAAGGCCGACAACATAGAGCCGTCAGTGTGCACGGACGACGCATACATATAAGAACGCTGGATCGAGGCCGCCGATTGTGACGCGCACGAGCGACTGGTGGAGACACGTGCTTTGTGCACGATTACCCAGTTTATACTATCTGTATAGTGCTCGTCGCGTTAATAATAATAATAAAAAAAGCCACGGTAACGAAAAGGGGCCCGCGCGACGCCAGCGAATGGCAGAACATTTCGTGAGTCGCCATAACGCGAGTAAGGAGCGTAGCCTGCACCCCCCCCCCCCCCCCCATTCCTGTTGTATGCCTTCTCGTGATTTTCGTCGCACAAGCAACACGCAACCATGCACGCACGCGCGCACGCACTTTCGAACGCAAGAAAAAAAAAATTCAGAGCCCTTTGCAATATGTGAAGATGGATGACCAGGGAAGCTGTTTAGCGTACGACACATAGGTGACCCAGAATGCTGAACCATGGTACGAACACATTCATTGCCCTAATATGTGGCCATCGTGGCGATAATAGGTACGCATACACAATGCGTATCACCTCTGTTATTAAATGTGTCAGTCACGTAAGACAATGAAAGGCTCACACAACCGTAAACACGGCCTCCCCCTTACGGCAACAGAAGTGAAATTCTACGCTGGAATGATGAGCGGCAACGGAGCTGGCTGTGGAAGACGACGAACGCGCGAGGCAGTGGCACTGGCGCGTTTGCGCGGTTGGGGCCGATAATTTTTTTAACAGTACTTTTGTGAAAAAGTGGTACAGAACATTTTTTTTTCGAAAACATCTGTTCTTACCCTTGTGCCTGGGACGTCTTTGATCTCACGTGTGACGAGGGTAGTTCGTTATAGGTCCTCGAGCCCACAGGGGTATGTGCCATTGAGCTTGGACCCTTTCTGTACTGTCACCAGGACCAGCCCACATGATTTGTTTTTGTCAACTTCTCGGACATTTTTTTCCCCCAGATCTTAGCGATAGACAGCTTCGCTGTAAAAACATAGACGAAGAAGTCAACAATGGACAAAAATTATCTGGCTGCCAAAACAACATGAGTCCCTTTCCCAAGATCCCCCCCAAAAAAGAGAGAAAGAACGAAGACGGGGCAGCAAGCAGAAGAAAAACAGAAACGCACGTGGAGCCAAAGAAGTGATCCGGTTGGTTGGCCGTTACTAATGTCCGACTTGCCTGATCCAAGCACGTCCGCATAGCGAGTAAGGAAAGCGGCAAAAAAATAAAAAAAAAATAAAAAAGACAACAAAGAAAGAAAGCAAGAATAAGTAAACGAAAGAAAGCACACGCGGATATCGCAGCAGACGAGGACGACGGAGACGACGCTTTGATGACGGGTTCTGCCGAGCGAGCAAGCCCCCTCCCCCCCCCGCGCCCCCCGTGCGCGGAAGAAAGCCGTTACGGGTCCGGCTAGCCCGGCGGCTCGCAAGCCGCTGGATACATTACGACTCTATCTACAACAAAACTTCCCAGCGGCTAATGGTCCAGGGGTGGCACGTAAACGAATCACGTATGACCCGCGCGCAGCCACCGGCTCGGGCTTGCGACGGCCCTCGCCCGCCTCAAGTGCGCAGCCGCTCGTCGAAGACGCGAACCGCATCTCGCGGAAGCGACGGGAACCCGCGGGGCGGCGTAGTACAACCTTTGTCGTTGCCATCCGTCGCTCTCGTATCAACGTTAAAAGGCTTAACCGGCCTCCTTCAAATGAACAGTTCTAGTGGGTGGCCCCTCTCCTCTAGGCAACAAGGCGGCCCTCTTCGATTACACAAATGGAGCGCGGAGGCCGAACGAAGGATGGCATTGCATTCACGCTTTTAAACGGTACAGCACACTATAGCCAGGCTATTAACCTCTAACGTCGACGTCAACGTGTGGCCGGGAAAAGGGAACAATTAAATTAACAATTACACCTAAGTGGCGGATTGAAACTGTACGTGTACGTGTAGATCTTTCCACACAAGACATTGTTGATACCTTCAACAGAATTTGGCAGCGTCCCAAAATATAGTGATTAGTCCGAGCTTTACGTGTACGCAGCACGATGTCTTCACTCCCGCTGCGTTGTTTCGCTTTACGAACTCGACGTGCTGCATTATCACTGCGTTATAAATTATGTATAGCTGCTAACTCATGGCAAGAATACCAACGGGATCGCGGTAGTCTTTATTCTGCCTAGCAGCGTTCTTGCTTTTGCTTTCGTTCCCCATAAAAGAGGAAGAAAGCAAAAAAAAAAAGAACTTCGGTTACAAGTGTCCAGCTGAAAACCAGATTGTTTTCTGAAGTTTTCATAGTGGAATAATTTCGCCCGTTTCGGCGCTAGAAATGCGATGGGTTTCATGCAGACGATCGACGCTCAATTGCACAAGAACAAACCAGTTACTAATCAAGTAACGCCGTACTAATTAAGTTATATAATTCACCTAAAATGTCATTCTTTCTGAATAGATAACTACTTTCCATGGCCAGAAAGACGAGTTTTTCTAATGCTTCTTGATGGGAAACTGTGCTTAGGCATTGGTTAAAGCGACGGCTAGCACTTTTGGTCTAGCGCGCCGTAAGAACAGCCTATATAGTCGTAAACGGTTCGCCGACATAGAAAGGAACTAAAGATTTGCGTTTAGAGCCGGTAACTTCCTCGTTCCTGCGATTATATAAATATAAATAAAGGTACCATGAGAGGTTGCTGAACACGAAAAATTTAAGAGCAATTAGCAGTGAATCATATTATGACTTACACATTTACATGTATCACTGTTTGAGCACGTATTAATTAAGTGTTATATTTCACATCGGTGTGAAGTGCGCGGAGGCTATACACCGCCAACGAACACGCGAGCTTTCCAGTGCAGCCTGCCTAACAGTTACTGTCTTCTCGTCGAAGTTACCAAGGACCGTACAGATTCGCCTCAAATGCACGATTATTGGTGCGCTACCCCGGGCTTCCTCTGGCATGACTTGCAGTTATCCGTGAAATTCGGCTCATCCCGAAAGTCGTGCGGCGCCGATTACCACAGCCCAGTTCTCTTAATTTCGCGTGTTTTGCCGTCTCACGTCTCGTCTTTAAATTTGCGCCCGCCACTACAGACGCAATAAGAATCCGCCCACACGCCCCAAACATAGTCTTCCCTGCCCTGCACCCGGCCCTCTGCTGCGCGAGAGAGTTCTTTGTTCGTGTCTCTATCGATTTAAAGCACGAAACCACACACCAACCACCGTTTCTCAGAAGCTTGGCAAAAACATAAAAAAAAGGTGAACGCAAATGAAAGAGCCGCACGTTCGACCCAGTCGTTTCTCGGGCCGGTCTCTTCCTCCCAGCCAGAAACCACGGCGCCCGTATACGATGGCATGCACGTGCGATCACGCAAGGCTCCCCCCGTGAGAGGAACAGCCTCCGGACGGCGCCATCAAAACACAGCCAATTTCCCAGTTCGCGTTCTTCCGTAATGCCGCGCGCAGCCGTTCTGGCACGGGAGGGATAGATCAGTAAGGGACTAAGTGGATGGAACGACTACGTGAATGATTGATCGAATGAATGGGTGAATCGTGTGAAGTCAAAGAACATGGGAGAAAGAAAATGTATAAATGAAGGAAGGAAGGAAGGAAGTATTGTATGAATGAATTAATGGAAGAATGGATGAATGAATGAAATGATAGAAACGAACCTTTACCTTTGCGGCACATCTATCAAACGATAGAAAAAGAGTAGCTGGTGTTCTCTACAGGCACGAAGATCTCCTCGAATACAGATAGTAAGAGTAGATTGACTGGATGATCGAAATAAAAAAAAGAAAGAAAGAAGGAAAGAGAGAGAGGAAGAATGGAAGGCAGGAAGGAAAGACGCCGAAACAAGTTCGTGGGCGCAAAAAACCAAAAACAACCGGAACGAACACGGAGGGCGACCGGCAGTTAGCTGAAATGATCGGCGCGCGTGCGCCCGGTCCGCAGCAGTTTCCCCAAAGTTCGCCCGGCTCCGGTCGGTGATCCGCCATATGTACGCGGGCATACCGGAAGTCCGTGCCGGTCTCTCGCGACGCCGCGCAACGAATCGCTATCCCTGCTTCCTTCCCGCTCTCCGCTTCCCGACGGTCTTTGCACGGAGCACGCGCGTATTGCGAAAACGCACGCGCTTCCCTTAATTTCCATATCGTAATTCCCGCTCTCCCGAGAAGACTCGGAGAGAAAGGGTGCGGGGAGGGGAAGACTCGGAGAGAAAAGGTGCGAGGAGGGGAAGACCCGGAGAGAAAGGGTGCGAGGAAGGGAAGACTCGGAGAGAAAGGGTGCGAAGAGAGGAAGACTCGGAGGGGAAGCCGACGGGGCGGCCGCGGCGAGGGGAAAGAGAAGGCGTTTCCTTCCCCCCCCCCGCAGTTTAAAAGTGGCCATACAAAGAGGACGCGGGAGAGGATGCGCGGGAGCCTTATAACAATTTATAAGACGCCGCCGCCGAGGCCGCTGCTGCCGGAGCCTTTCCCTCGCGTTCGGGCCACAAAACTTTCGCAAGCACTGCAGCTACGTCCGCAGCACACGGGGCGCAATTCCGGGGCGTACATTTCGCGCGCCGCACGTCTGAGAGATACGCACGCGATAGCGACGAGCCGGGAAGGAAAAATTCGCTAACGAAATTACCCAAACCCACCCACCCACCCACCCAGATGGGCGGAGGTTCCCATATTGAACGAGCGTTTCGCAAGTAGTTCTTCCCGGTTATTATTATACAGCGCCCACGGACGAGTTTCTAAAGCTCGCAGTGCGCGCACTTGTGCAATCACAACACAGCCCGGTATAGTGCTGGTTTCGCAACGCGATCAAAATAAGAGAGAAAAGAAAGAAAAGCTGAGGGAAGTGTGCTTCGCATTACCGCACACCATCAAACGCTGCAAGTGCGCGAGCCCTTTGTCATTTTTCTTTTCTTTTTCGTCTACGCTGCACAAAACGCATTAAATATTAAAGGAAACAACGGCCCAATTGACAGTTACCATAATGGCCCAGATTCCGCTTTCGCTGTCGTAAAAAACGAATCCCGGAACTCGAGGCGTAGCTCGCAGAACCCGGACAGCGCATGTATACTAGACCAACCCGCCACTGCCCTCGAGAAAAGAGAGAGAGAGAGAGGAACAGGAGGAGAGAGCGAAACTGAGATGGCGAACAAAGCAGAATTAATCCTGCGCCGTCCGCAGTAACGAGATGAATGGGCTCCGCGGCCATCGAAAGCTCTTTCCTCGACTGCCGACCGAAAGACAAATGAGGAACCCTCCATTGAATCGTATATAGTCGACGACGAGGGGCGTACGCACGTGTGCGTTTTCTTTACTCCGAAATACCTTTCTTTTTTCTTTTCTCTTTCTCTATGTCTTCCTCTTCGCTTTCATTTACCTCGTTATCTCCCCTTCCAAATGCACACACACACACAGCCGAGGCCGAGCAGAACAGACGAGAACTTAAGGCGTCGAGGAGGCAACGGCACCCACGAGGGCATTGCGGCGGAAGAGCGAGCTTGGCAAACAAGAACGAACGGCCGCCGCCAGCCCGTTCCCACCCACGCGAACTGCGTGCGTGGGTAACGAGATGGTCCCGCGAATTCGGGGACGCGCGCCCGCTATCTGGCACAGCGTAATGAATGCGCCCGCCCGGTGGTACCATACCCAGGCGAATTTCGCCCGATCGAGGTAAAAATGGGTACGAGGCGAGACGGTAAAAAAACAGAAAGAAGTTTGCGAGAGTGTACATAACAAATAAGCAACAAATATGATGCAGTGTGTATAATTAAAAGTTGGCCGAGTCGGCGTTGGTTCAGCATATATAGGCAAAAGAATTTCACCTGATGGACAGCCCTGTCGTATTTCCGCGCGTCCAATTCTTTTCGCGTTGTTCTGTAGATGAGGGAACAGACAAGCTGAGCTGCCTCGTGCAGGCTCAATTGCTTCGGCGTTCTGTTGCAGAGCGCTGCATGTCGTGGGCTCGAACCCGTGTCCACGGCGGCGGCGTTCTGCACGGTGTCCGGAGTGCAAGAACGCTGGGGTCACGTGCATTGGGCGCTCGTTAAAGAAATCCACATGGCCGATATCGAGGCGCCTCTCATTGATTGTGATAGAGTTGGTTTGGGACGGTAAACCCAATTAACTTAATTAAAGAAGGAGTCGGGCAAGGCGAGCGGGTAATAAGGCCGGCGAGATCGGGAGGAGCCGTGTATATATATATAATCACACCGACGGTATATATGAGAGTTTATGGGAAGCCGGTAGGGGCGTGCCGAGTGGAATGCTCCAGAATAATCTTGATCGCCTGCGGCGATATGCAATGAAATCTACGCACACGTGGGCAAGCTGTACTTTTTTTTCATTGAACTGCATATCGTTCGGGAATCGACTACCTCTTTTATCCCTGTACCCTCAAACCGATCGCGTTTCCTGGCCGGGGGGGAGGGGGAGGGGGGGGGGGCGTCGACTTTTTATTATTTGAATAAACGTTTTCACAACAACCATACTCGCGGCCACCTCGCGCAGGACATGACCGCGCAATCACCACGGCGGGAAAGATTGTACGTATTTTCAGCTGCATGCAAAGAACGCGTTATACCAGTCTTTTCTTTATTTTGTTTCCGCGAAGTTCGTCTGTGCGCGCAACGCGCTTGACGTGCCTGTAATTAAATTACCAGAGAAACGGCCCGCGTTAATAACACACCACGAAACTCTAGTCTAAAGACCGAAAGGGCGATTTTCGGCGAACACACGGCGGCGCGTCTGCAACGTCGTGGCACCGTGTAACAACTCTTAAGAACAGTTCCTGGATCTAGAGCCCTGAGGCTGAGCCATCGAGCGCTACACGCTGGTTCCGTGATGCAGGCTATCACGCATAATGACGCTACACCAGGCTCTGACGCCTAAATTGGAGTTATTGGAAACAGCCGTGCTGTACTTACGTAGCATTGCCAAATTACACTACAAGCGCAGTTCACCAAGTTGTAGGCACTTTAATTCCTTCGACTCTTGCCTGCTGAGGATAAAACTTTGTCTATACGCGTCCACGAAGAAGCCCCGCACACGCCTGTGTACACTGGCCTTAGAGTTAAACACACCACATATTAGGCAAAACGAGTTTACCGTTATAATGTGAATTAGGTGTATAATGAAAATACGCGGTCAAAATAAAACAAGCGCTCCCGCCTAGGGTTGAAAGAAAACAAACGTACATTAACGTTTCACATCCGCTATGTGTCCCTCGTTCACAAGGGACCACACTGCAAAGAAAATGAAATACACTGAAAAAGAGCGTAAAAGTAGAGATTCAGAGATCTCATTGCCGACGAAAGAAGACTACAAGATTTCTCGCACTTCCTCTCAGTCTTTGAGTTGTTTATATTTGCGCCCCTGCATACACGTGCGTACTACGTTCTTCGTCCGAATGCGCCTTCCGTTCCTATTACAGAACAACTATAAACACTAAGTGCGCGAATTCGCGGACACATTCGCGGCACCTCTTTTTCTGGCACGCACCCAAGGCCCTCAGGGTTCTCTTTTAATAATGGCCCGCGCTAAGGAGAATAACGGGAGTCATACGCGGCGGCTACGCTAGCACATGACAGAAAAGAGCGGGGCGCACGAGCCATGGCGCCAGCCAATGTTCCGATTCGTATACGTTCACGAGCAATTGCGCAGATGAAAATATACAGGGATCGATGACATGGCAGCGCGAAGAAGACGAGTTGCCGCGCGTGCAGGCAAAGCTGCTGCTGCTGCCCAGGGGCCTCGGCGTGGCGCGGTCACGTGACCGTCGCACGGCCAGTTCGATCCAATCTCGCGCGTGCACGCGCTGTGTGCGGCGCTGTCCTCGCGAGCGCAGACACAACGAGACGAAAGCAAGGACACGGAACAAAACAAGAGAATAGAAGAAGGAGAAGCGAGAGAAGGAATATCGCGCAAGAAAGAAAGTTGACGGCGCCAGTGGTAATTAATTCGCGTACGCGCGTATACAGAGATAAAGCACGTCGTCCAAGCGCGAGTCGGCTTCTCTGTATGTCGTGCGAGCTTTCCGTGCTACGTGTGTGCCCACCGTCGGGAATTCGGCGGCTATGGGTGAACGTTAAAAAGCCAGCAGGCGGCCAAAGTTAATCCGGAAGGACCTGCTGCACCACAGCGTCGTTCGTAATCGATGCGTAGTTCTGGAACGTTCAACCCCGCAATTATAGGTTTTTCTAACTCAGCAGCTGCAGCGTTTTCCTGCAGCTATTCGAGTACGAGGACGCGGGTTCGATTCCCATATAGGACGTACCCTTGGGACTCACTCTTTTCTGCTTGAAAAAATGAAAAGCTTAACTTCGCATGAAAGGGAGACATGACAAAAAAAAAACGAAATGGAACCGGGGGGGGGGGGTGCAGACAAAGAAAATTTTATTTGAACATACGGATCAGAGCACATGCGTCATCAACACATAAAGGATGCACCAACTGAGTTCATAATTTCAGTTCAACATTGTGCGTTTCGTTACCTGAGCATCTCACTTCAGTGCCCAGGATACAAAATGACTCAATATCTTGCGTACAAAGCTTACAATAAATGCCTGGAGCTAAATTCTGGCATTCAATACCGGAAAAAAAAAAGAAATCTGAATGTTTGTGCTAAACAAAACAGTTTTACAGTTTGATTTTCGCATGGTTATATATCATAGGCGCGTACGCTTGTTATATTGGTCATGCAGGTCTTAGCAAAGAGCCGATATTTTTGTATCATTTGTTGGAAAATATGCTGACACGGGCAAAGTGCTAAGTTAACTTTTCTGTACAGCGGGACAGCCGAGCGGGTCAGCATGCAGCCTACTGAATACATCAACACGTTAACTGACATCGCCTGCACTTAGAGACAAGAATAAGTAAATAAGCAAGAAAAAAAAAGTAAATTGAAAGAGTGTAATCTAAGAATGCGACGGCTTTGACAGGTTGGAACGCAGGTCAACCACAATGTCTCGATGAAAGCAGTGCCGGTCTGCCGCTACCTATACCATTACACACACACACACACACACACACACACACACACACACACACACACACACACACACACATATATATATATATATATATATATATATATATAGAGAGAGAGAGAGAGAGAGAGAGAGAGAGTAGGCAAAGAGGAATTCTTCAGGCTACCTTTTAAATAACCCTGATGAAGATCGGTCCACCGATCGAAACTGTTGATATTAAATACTTGTTCAGTTTACCTTGTAGCACAGCTGAAGTTCTTTATATATATATATATATATATATATATATATATATATATATATATATATATATATATATATATATATATATATATATATATATATATATATATAAAGCATGCGCAAAGAGACTAAGAGTACTTCGAGCACGCAACGTTTAGTCATGCAGAGTCCGTAAATTCACATAATCGTCTTCAACGACTGACAGCGACCACCTGGACGCATCGTCAAGCGCGAAGCGCAGCTGCTGCACGCAAGCGACGCCGACAACCGGCCGCACGCGCGCCACGAACGTTGAATAAAACGAGGAACGTACACGAACTGCGAGACGGCGGCTCGCGAAATGAATACAGTCGCTATTGCAAAGTATGTGCCGCGAACTCTTTGTGCTGTGCAGTGTAGCGCACACGCAAATTGTGGCAGCCGCGGGTATCAATCAGCCAGCCGGAAGTGACACCGCCAAAGTCGCGTGTTAGGAGAAAGTCGGTAAATTTTGGAGAACAACACATCATCCTCAAAGCAATGGCGCGCGCCCAGGAGAACGTCCGAGTCTGTCCATTATATACCAGCCGCGGCCACTCAAACGTGACCATTCGTCGCCGATTCTTAACGGACAGGAAAGCCACTCAGAAACGCGGGAAAATCGTCGCGGAAGACGGGGCGTAGCCAAGGACGGCAGATTGTAAACCCAGCTTGGACGCACGAGCGCTGGCAATTTCCCACGATCATGCGGGGCACCCTGGAGTGCTGCTCGAGCGAGTGCCTGGCACGAGCTATACAGCACAACAATCAAGGTGACGTGCCAACGCAAGGTAGCAAATAGTGGACTGAACATTCGTCACTCGTTCGCGTTACCACGGCGAAAAAAATAAAATAAAAATAAAGCGGAGTGTGTCTGGCGTTAGCGGGAGCACTTGCTTAGTAAACGTATCCATCGCGAATAGAATCCGTGTGGTTTCAGAACATCCTTTCCTTTTTTTTCCTTCAGTGAAGCTGAATACTATATTGCGGACAACTTAGAGACTACTCTCCGCTAGAAACAAAACCACTTATCTACGTACACTGCCCGTTGCCTCGGGTGACACAGCAGTAGGGCGCGTAATTACCTGTGATTGCCAGACGATGAAAAGGAACGGTAATTGCTCCTTGGCACGGAAAGAAACGGATAATTAAGGCAAGCTTCGCAGCTAAACGAGAAAATATGCGTTGGCATAGTGAGCAGGTGAACCGAACGCACTGTCGCTGCAGCACAATTTCGCTTTCGCTCCCATGTATGCTGTCGTTAAACGGGCTGCCATCCATTTTCGTGTCTAGCTGCCTCTCAAGAATTGCTAGTGTGCAGGCGGGGAAATGTAGCAATTATCGCAAGAAAGAACCAAGAAAAGCATTTTTTATTTTGAGGTGAAACGCACACGCACGTACGCAGACACAAGCACTCTATATATATATATATATATATATATATATATATATATATATATATATATATATATATATATATATTCAAACTGTAATTGTCATCTGTCTTTTTGCGAGTTTCTCAAAAACTCTGCGCTCGCTACTTTCCTTTAAGAACGCTATGTCACGCTGACAACACGCACGCCATTCGTGACCTGGAAGCAACGGGCGCGGAGAGTTTAAAGGAAGCAACGGCGTGCAAGATAGATGGCGATTATTGTTCGCGGACTATAGATAAGCTCCAAAGGGTGCAAACGCTTCTTACGGCATCTTCGGACAGTCGTTTTCGAGCGCTCTAAAGCGCTCCCAAAAGGCCGATCTTGTTCGGGTGATCGAGACGGGGTGCTCCGGCTACGTCCGGATGGGCCTTTTCGATCGCCCCGGCTCCGAACCCAGCATCGGCTTCGGAGCAGCCGAGAAATCTGGTCAGTTTCCGGCCACGTGACCACACCCATTCCCGCGGTTGCTCCGGAGAAGCGGGACCCTCGCTCCGTGGGTACGCCATCGTCGCCGCCATGTTTCACACAGGCGGTAATACCGGCGGCGGCGCTGGTGAAGCCACCGTAAGTTTCACTTGAGCTTTCGCTTCCATACTCTCTCCATGCTCCGAAAAGAAGGCGGCTGCTCGGCTTGGCGCAAGATATTTCCTCTACTTGGGACGCCAGAGTGGCTCTGGAATCGGTCCGCTTGGATTTGGAAGATTACATACGGCCGTTCGAAGATGGCATTAGAGTGCACTCTAAAGAAATGTTTCCCCCATTTAGGGAATATCTCGTCCCCAAACGATTTCCGTCATCTGTCTCACATTCGTTTGCTTTCCTGAAAACACTGCACTCACCACTCTCCTGTCAAGAATGAATAACCCACTTTGAAACGCACGTACCATTCCTGACTGGAAGTACCGGGTGCGCAGAGCGTTAAAGAAAGGAAATGCGCACATGATATACTACAATTATTGTTTGGCGACAAGAGGAGCCTCAAAGGGTGGGCGCGTTTCCTAGAGTGTGTGTAATATCGTGGACGTGGAATGGCCAGCCGCAGCAGCCATTCGAAAAAGAAAAGGCGCTGTCTTCCGATTAGATATCTTCGGTGGCTACTTTCTCGCGGCCTTTTTTTTTTTTTTGACGTGCTCGTGATTAAACTTCAGATTCACCTCTTTCATGCTTGATGGCTCTTTGATATGGCGAAACGCATCATCAGTATCGAGACGATAGACACTCGGCGAGCGAAGACTTTCAACGCCTAGCCTCAACGGTAAAATTACGCGTTTACGAACGAGAGAAGTGGGCTTCCCCTCATACACACTCTCATTGCGGAGAAGCATGCTCCGGCGAATGCTTTTCACTTCGAACCGCAACTGATATTTGCTGACTGTAGCTCTCATGTCGAAGTATATGCTCGCTCCCATTGTATCCTCCTCGGTTAATAACACGAAATAAGAATCAGAAGAGGAAACAGAAAGCAAACAAGAATAGACGGTATCAAAGGAAAACTGTGTTTCTTTCAATGCGGATATTTCACTTGCCATTATATCATGTGTCCCACGAAACTTGTGCCGAAATTTAGGAGAATGCAAGTGCCACGCAGCTGCAAAGAACCGAAGTATGTTTGCCGTCGGTTGGAGGAAGTCGGACTATTCTTGTATTTCGACTAATTACATTAGTTATTATTAGTCAACATCATTAAATGTTATATTCAAAGCGAACGTGTCAGTGAGAAAATCGTAGACCATCGCAAAATATCGTAGAGCATCCTAACAAAAAATTGCCGCACCACTAGTCGCGCCGGCACTTTTTCGTGCTTTACGGTCCTTCTTTCAGGCTTGGAAAAACCTTCTACGTAGCACCTATTGAGCAACAAAAAGTTGAATTGAGAGTTTTTCAGGGTGGTCTAGACTTTTGTCATTGACACTTTTGCTCTGCACATAATGTTTAATGAAGTTGATTCATTCATATTCACTAACTATATAATTAGGCGAATACAAAAAATTAGTCCTACTTGCTCCAAGCGACGGCAAACCGCATCATTTCGATTCTGTCCAGCTAACGTGGCAGTTGCATATTTTTTAAAATTTTGGCACAATTTAGGCGGGACCCGTGGTATAACGATTGCCTACAGAAGAGAGTGTGTGCGTGTGAGATAGAAAGAAGGTAACAAAGAAAAGATATAAAGATCGGAGCGCATCGCGAAAATTTGTATCCGTATATTCTTTGAGGCGTGCCGTCTCAAAGGAAATAGAGATGCGGGTCAACAAGCGATTTCTAAATGTTTTGCGTGAACACCTCAAAGGCTCAGTAGATCGGAGTGGACCGACGTGAAAAATAACCCACCGACCGACACGAACGACAAGCTGGCACACCCTCATGACAGAATGACTCGACGGGCATCGACAGCGGGTCATCACCTTACAGCCTGACATATTCAACAGGTTGAACATCATGAGAGAAATAGAGCAGGTACTACGGAAGAAAACAAGAGGACCGACTACGAAAAAGGGATGCAGGCGGACTTCTCAAACGCGTCAAAGAAAGTACAGTGGTCCCCGGTATAGTTCTTGAATAACTCAAGCAGCAGAACGAAATTATATGAAAAAAAAAGAGTCTTTGCTACTCTCGCAAGCCTGTATATGTACGCGGGGAATAAAAAAAACGGCGTACCATCTATAATCTGACGAGAAGCGAAGAAAGCTGCGCAGGCCAAACGGCACCAGAAAGAAAAAGGAAGACAGAGAGAAGAAGAGAGAGGTTCCTCTTCTCGCAACCAAGCAGCGCCCTTTGGCGCCATCGATTCTTCTTCCTGCTTGGCAGCGCACGGCGGATAGCCCTAGCGCATCGTCGCTCAGACCCCCCCCCCTTTCCCCCGCGCCCCGAACCGCTCCAACACCAACGCATCCACCGCCTACGCGCTACGTCCGATGTATAAGAACTGGCACATATGTGCTATCAAAAGGACTCCGGGAAGAGAAAAAAATCTCCTTTGCGGGCGATTTGTATGCCTCCCTTCTTCCGCAAAAGTAGAGCTTCGCTGCCAACGTTTGTCCTGCAAAGAGATTTTTAAAAGAAGAAAAAAAGAGAGAGAAGGAAAGAAAAACACGTGCCCTTACAGCGAGGCGGGCGCGAGACGCTAGGCAGGCGCGAACGGTGCCGCGGCTTCGGCGCCGCGCCTCTTCAAGCAGGCGGCGCATCTTATTGAGACGGGCTGCGCAATTCATTTTTTTTATCTATCGGAGAGATAAGAGCAAAGGGAAGACCGGCTGAAAGCGGAGCAGCCGACGGACGTGAACTCGCACACACAGCCGCACGGCCCATCGGAATGATCTCGTTTTCCCCAAAGCGAATAAGCTAGAGCAGCCCGCCGAGTGATAGAACCTCGCTTTCACTGCACGAGGCAGTAGCTGCGCACCAGCGCGGACTCGAACCGCAAGCAGCTGAGGCGCGCCTGACGGAACCGTTGCGAGATCGCGTACTCGCCAGCGCCGGCGACTAGGAAAGATTTTACTTCGCTTCCAGCCTACCTACATACTTCGCTTCGAGCCTGCCCTACGTATCGCTTTTCTTTTTTTTTATGCGAGAGCGTCAGATGGGCCCATTCAGCGAATTAAAAAGAAACGGCGTCGGTCCTTAGTAGCAGCGAAACGGCACCTAAACTCGCGTTGCCATTGGCCGCAACGCCACGTCACGCACGCGCCTCGACAGAGTTCCCACGGGATGCGACGCCACGTCACGAGAGAGAAGGAGATTCTTGTTGATGGGAAGGAAGAGTTGTTGAGAGAAGGAAGAAGAAAGTGCAGCGCAGTAACGCAGCAGCGCGTCGATGGAGCAGAGCGGGCGAAAGGGAACATCTGGTACCGCGATAAGGCAAAGGATAAGCACTGCACGAAGGGAGAGGGCGTCGCTGCAACGCGTCGTCCCATGGGCATCGCCGCTAGGGCGCCTCAATGGCACTCGGGAGGGAGAGGGCGCTGACGTCGAGGCAGCCTAATCGCCGCATCAGTGGCACGCGGCGGCTGCTGCTGCTGCTGCTTGCTGGCTCGGCCAGCACGTACCGATACGGTAACGTTACTCGCAGCACAAAACTTCGAAGACCGCTCAGCGCCGTTAAATTGAACATTAATGCCTTCACATTCACAACTCATGCTTTCTCAGGCGTCGTCGGATTTTTGTTCTTTCACGCTCGCTGCATAATACATTCCTTCCGTCCGGTGCCAAACCGCCCCCACTGGCAGCTTTCCATGGAGACGCGACGAAACCTTAGGATATGTGCGCGAGCGAACGAGGCAGGAACAATGTGAGTGCAGTGATGCTATTCTGATAAAATCGCACGATGGCCCGTGCAAAGCTTTTGCACGGGATAATCACTGTCGAGCTGTGCAATTTTACGTACGCCGCAGGAAAGACCAGACAGACACAAGGTGAATATTTACAAGATCCAAGGGTATAGATCCAGATCCAGCGATATTTACAAGATCCATCGATAATTCATCTTTTCTCTATTTTCTGCCACACTTTGTCTCCGCACCGGGTAAGAGTGAACTTTATTCGGTATTCTAAACATGAAATTTAGTAATCCAGCCGAATGTCACAGGCTTCTTTGAGGTCCGCTCAAGTTATATCCCTCCTCACCACGTCGCTGCTGGGGCGTGTCATCGGCCCCGTTTCCACCCAGCCAAGTTCCGTTTGCACGCAAGGCCTTGGTATACGTAGCAACCTCGAGAACCACTCAGCCATGCACAGCGGCATACGTTGTTGTGATTCATCATAATTATTTCACAAAAGCGTAGTTAAGATACAATCGGAAAGCGTACGCAGCTGCAATACACCGCATATGTGCTATAACTCTGTGTGGTCATTGCGGCGGCGGCGGCCGGGAGGCAGCACATGCCCGCGGCGCCGTCGCTGTTATTTCGGTACAAAGGCTCCCCCCCCCGCGTCGAGGAGCCCACAAAATTTCCCGGATAGAAAGAAAAGGGGCCCGCGCTGAACTCTTTTCGCGACACTGTGATATAACCGAGCGAGACCGCTTCGCGCTATCGTTACAAAGAAATTCGTGCGTGCTTGAGAGAGAGAGAGAGAGAGAGAGAGAGAGAGAGAGAGAGAGAGAGAGAGCAGGCAACGTCGAGGAATACAACCGCGTTTAAATGTAATCCGCTGCTTTGTAGCTGCAGATACGCAAACAGTCGAAATTGTAACTGAAGATTAAAGAAACAAATGTCCACTGAGGAATTGCAGCGCTAATGCGGCTCTGAAACTCCGTCGTTAATCCTCTCATGCACTTTCCTTTTCTCTCCCCCCCCCCCCCTCTTCCCTTTTCTTTTTTCGTCCTTGGAGTAAGTTTAAACAGAAATTACGGCAGCGCACGCTTCACGCGGCAAAATATTCCAGACCCAACGGAAGGCAGATTTTTTCTGGTGCGAACAAAAAGGGGCGCGAGAAAAAAAAAGTAGCAGCAGCGAACGGTTCGGCAAACAGACGGGACAAATGAGAGCCAGACGCCGTGTCTCGGCAGATAAGAGGTGGAGCCGCGCCAAAGCGGCCACGAAAAGTACACGGGAGGTTCGAGAGAGGAAGCCGTGTTCTGCGCGGCTGCTGTTTGCGCACGGCCCTGCTCCATCGCCGCCGGAGTAAATGCGCGCGCACCCACCTGGCACCCTGTGAGGTGGGCTCAGCCTGCCAGCTCTTATGCTGGTGGGCAGGAAAGAAAACTAACCCCTCTTTTTTTCCATCTTCTGTCCCCTCCTCTCTCTCTCTCTCTGACGCCCACGCACGGCACTCTGACAATACGCACACAAACAAGCAGTGCACCCAGTCACGCGACACGCAAACGACTATGCAGACAGAAATAGTTCAACGATCGGAATCATAACCGAACTGCCGCCTACTTGTTATCTGCCGCAAATACAGGGCGATCGTAGACTGAGGGTTTTGACGCAGCGCTCCCTATACGGCACGGGGGAGCAGGTAGGGACATCATCACGATCGTGATAACCGCAGACAGGGATGCGACCCGTGGATGCGACTGATGGTACGAACGTTGAATGCTGCGACGTTATTCACCGCGGTACATTACTGCACGGCGATGTTCCGCTGCTACGAACGAGGACGCGCGCTTTGAACACCCGGCCGCTCGCTATATACGCTTACACACAAGTGGACGCCGGGCGGAGTGCTCGCGCGCCGAACTTTCGGGGCAAAGCGGCGAGAATTAATGCGCAGCCATCCCGCCGTCTAGCGTAGCCCACTGCGTCGCTCGGGAACGTTAAACGGTCGCCATCGTCACGTATCCTTCCTTACGCCCTTTCCTGGAGCCAGTCGAGAGAACGCTTGGCTTACGGTGTGTCCGCATACTCGAGGCGATGCCGCAGGGGGGGAAAGGCAAAAACGTGGCGCGCAATCACCGGAGCGAGTAAAGGCGTGGCCGCTTGTGAAGTGCAAGGCCTTTCTTTACTCGCGCTGCAAACGCACACGATACCGAACGAACGCAAGACTCGCATACCCAGAGCATCGCATCGACAGCTCTTTTGCGTCGAACAGAGGTGTAGTAGATACCATATATAGCAGTTGCTGTTCGCTCGGCGTGATCCATAAGGCTCGCTGGTTTACGCCTTCGCCAGCAGCGTAAGTCCGTTTTTATACGAGCGGACGCTGTGAAAAGTGAGAGAACGAAGCCCACGCCAGCAGTCACATATTTCGGCAACAATTCCCAGTTTGCGCTACCGGAACACGCAAATTGAAGAAATTAAATTGTGGGGTTTTATACGTGCGAAAAGCCCGCCTTGGTTACCTCTTTTTGGGCGAAATAAAAAAGAGTTCACCCCCACCGTGTGCGCCCGGGGTATTTCTCCGATGGCGTTCAGTGAACAAAGGTGCCGGGGTGATTGTGCGTACTCGCCCTCAAGGCGACTACGAGCGCTCTGATTGGAAGATGGTGTGGCCGCAGACTTCCCTGGCCTAGGGATCTAGGGAGGACAGGGGGAGAGGGGGCAGGGGTTGAAAGCGGACTGCTTGAGCGCGCTAGCGTGCTCTGATGTGTGCTCGCCAAAGAGGACGTAGCCTTCTGAACTGTAGTTCATGCTACAAGAACGACGTACTGCGTCCCGTGCTCTGACCAGTACGAGTACCCCTCGTTCTATGTAAGTAAGTTTGTCTTTCCAATGTAAATAAACCCCCCTGTTCCGTTCCTCATCCTCTCGACTTCGGTCGCACTCGTTACTAAAGAAGCAACCCTCGTCAAGTAAGCTCGGACGACGGCGTGGGCCCACCAAGCCTCCCTGTGACGCAGCGGTAGCGTATGCCAGCAGCCCGTTACGAGACGCACCGGTGGCGTATGCTAGAGAACGACCCTCTGCGCGACGTCTACTAGTACACTCCCAGGGTTCTACTAGTACACATAAATACCCAAGAAAGTGGATGGGGAAACGCCGCCGCGGTAGCTCAATTGGTAGAGCATCGCACGCGACATGCGAAGGTTGTGGATTCGGTTCCCACCTGCGGCAAGTTGTTTTTTCATCCACTTTAATTTCCATTAATTTATCATTACTTTATTTCATTTATTAAGCACATGCAATTTCCCCTATGTTGTACTTGGTGTCAGTGTTTGTTGGCTTCTCAATATATGACTAATAATTATCGGGTCCCTCGGTTAACCCCCTTTCTTCTCGTTTATTTCATAACGAGGGTCTCGAATCCGGCAACATTGATGCCTTCAGGTAGCATATGTGGGTTTATTGGCCAGTTGCCTTCACCCGAAAAGATCACGTTCCCGCGACACCTGCGGCAAAAAAGACGTTCCACGTCCGCCGCCAAGGTCTGTGAGTGGGGGCGCTGGCTAACACTCCCAGGGTTCTACTAGTACACATAAATACCCAAGAAAGTGGATGGGGAAACGCCGCCGCGGTAGCTCAATTGGTAGAGCTCGCACGCGACATGCGAAGATTGTGGGTTCGGTTCCCACCTGCGGCAAGTTGTTTTTTCATCCACTTTAATTTCCATTAATTTATCATTACTTTATTTCATTTATTAAGCACATGCAATTTCCCCTATGTTGTACTTGGTGTCAGTGTTTGTTGGCTTCTCAATATATGACTAATAATTATCGGGTCCCCCGGTTAACCCCCTTTCTTCTCGTTTATATATATATATATATATATATATATATATATATATATATATATATATATATATATATATATATATATATATATATATATATATATATATATATATATAGCGTTTGTGACCCAAAGCATAAGCTGGATGTGAAAAAAAGAAAGAGCCAAACGCTCCAATGCCGAAAGAACGCCAGGCAGCGGTGACGACAAATTCGGCCATTCCCGAAAAGGAGTTCAATTCTAGCCCAGCGAAAATCTGGACGCCCACACAATGGAGAGAGCGCGGGGCTCTTTGCTGCTGGTGCTGCTTCTCCTCCTCCTCCTCCTTCCTCCTCCTTTTAAAGCACCGGCAACCGGCCGTAACAATCTTGCCTCGAGCCCGGCCATTCATCTCGCGGAGCGAGTTGAGACAGCCCGGTGGAATAAACGGCGCCGCTATCGAAGCGGCTAGAACGGAGGACAGCGGATACGCGCACGCAAAGCTACCTTTATTTTTTCGGACTTTCTAAAATTTTTTTTTCGAAGGTCCATGGCGTAAAATCGAGGCACGATATAAGGGGCTTATTTCGCGATGCCCCCGGCCCATGGAGGCCGAGCCGCCACTCACTCTTCTATACGAGGGCTCTCGGGACACCATCATCGCAAAGGCACAGGTGCATGCGAGACCCGCGCCGCGTCCGATATTGAAATCCGGCCGGCCGGCGCATTTACGGTCACTGTACTCGATGCAGGGAGGCGGCCTGCACTTAATGGGGATAAGCGCCACGCATGCCGCGATGCGGGCGGTTCATTCTTTTCGGAGAGTACGGTACAGCAACGACGTCCGTTTTTACAGGGACGCTGAACCCTAAACCAGTTTACCCGGGGCAAAGTATTGTTTCGAAAGCGTACTTTCATTCATTCGGCGGGAAAGCGTTGATGGGGTTGCGTATTGGTTGGCGGATAAGGGTTGTTTGGTGCTTTTGTTGCAAGCGCGAACAGCCCAAAGCAGTAATACGACGAGGGCGCTATGGGAGCGAGTGCTCGTATTTTTTCTGCCGTACTGCTCTACTGCTTTGCGTATTATGTACTTGCAACAATAAGAGAACCCTGACCGCAGTTCCAGCATACGCCGGTACGACATCATGAATTTCCAAGTATATAGTCTAGTATATTTGGACCCGTTTATTGGCCCACAGAACATTTCTCGAAGCTTCGCAGACCAAGTCCTGTAGTCCGTATAGATAGTCGCGTTCTTTCCCTCAGTTTCTCTGTCGATGCGCAGTTAACCATAGACAGGAGAAAACGCTGAAGAAAATCTATGACGTCGCAGGAAGCCGGGGTGGAAAATTGGAAAGGGCATATCCGCAGTTCTTTAACGTGCACCGATATATATAAGCCCCCCCCCCCCCCCCCCCCCAACGAGTGACCCTTTTTCTCTTCCTTATTTTTTACTCTTTGCATTCGTGGGCATTTGCATTCCATGCAGCCGCGGCCTTCAATCGAACCTACGACCTCGTTCGCAGCACCGGAATGCCGCGAAGCTACATACAGCGTCACCGTGGTGGATCCGAAAATCTAAGTCGAGCACAGACATCGAAACCCATGCAAAGAAGAAATGCAAACTTTCCTTTATTACACTTTTATTTCTTTATTATTCATTTCTCACACGGGGCCACAACCTCTAAACCCTTCATATTTCTTGCTCCAAATTTTCTGTCGTTGACATCCGCTCTTGCGTTCTCGATTTCGGTGTAAGCCGTAATCCGGACGCTTCGACGCACCGAACGCGGACGCGCTTTGGACACGACTGGTGTTTATAATATATAGGCAGCAAAGCGGATTAAGGTTTGGAAAGAAAGTGTTTCCAGTTTCGATATCGATACTAGAGAGAGTTCGAGCATGACCTCATAAGCTCTGTCGAGACTGTTTGCTCTCCGGATTCACAGCGTTGAACGACCGCGCTATACAACGGCAGGAACTTACTATTCCGCTGCTCCAGTTAATACTGGGCAGCGCTTCACGCATAGCACTTACCGATCGATGGTACAAAGGCGCCACATTGAAGTGTGCCCTGCATCTTGCCATTTATATATATTGTTTTTACGAATTCGAAAGCGCATTGGACTGATGCCAGTGACACAACGATGATTTTATTGGAAAGAAAGAAAGAAAGAAAGGATTGATCCCGGTCTATACACCCTCACGGGCGGCAGCAACACGGTCGTAAGATCTGGAAGAGGAACAAGTTCTCGAGTAACCCTAGCTCAAAGGAAGAACAAAAAGACCAAACAAAAGTCAAAAGTAGACAAAATTAAAGTAACAGCACGACTTTAAAGAACCGAGCCACGGAGCCCAATCTCAGGAAACAGGCCGCGCCGACAGTGGGGCGCAGTGATCGCATGAATATCTGAGCGCAGCGATTTCCTACACACGGAACGAGGACGAGTGCGAAAAGCTTTCCATTTAGGGGGGGGGGGGGGGGGGAGACAGAAGAGATTCGAGATGTTTACTCCGCTGAGGACGAGAAATGGAAAGCAAATAACGCTTCGCGGCGGTTGGCTCGACGGAGCTTTGATCTCACCAGCTCGAGTTCACGAGAATACGGAAGTGCGGCAGTGCCAAATGCACAGGCCACAAAATATCAAGCCCTCCGGTGATTCGATACGCCCGAAAAATGACGACAGACACGAAACAAGCAAGCAGATGAAGAAGGACTACCCGTGACGACCGTTCGTCGTGAAATAAGGCGCGCTTGGTAAATCGACCCTGCGCACTTCCACTTGTTTTGACTAAGTTCTTTTTTTTTGTTCTGTTTTGGATGCTGCGAAAAAGAAAAAAGAAAACAGTTCTTAAGATACAAGCGTACACGAACTAAGATGAAATACGTGCTACTAAACGATACGCTATCTGCGAAGCTGGAACTATAGCACTGGCTGGCTGAACAGGTAGGTGCCTCTATAATGCACTGAAGAGCAGACACCGTCAGAAGCCATGAGACACACAAAGAACTATAGCGTAGGGGCTGTGTAACATTTAGTGGACAAATCCTTAGCTCAATGTAAGACTGACCTGTTTATTCGGAATTTTGAAACTCAATCAATCAATCAATCAATCAATCAATCAATCAATCAATCAATCAATCAATCAATCAATCAATCAATCAATCAATCAATCAATCACAGTTGATATATGTCATCTCTTTAGTCTCTCATTGAAAGCACACGCAAATTAGCAAAATATGCTGTGTGGTGTGTCATAAAACTGACCTATTGCAATCAATCAATCCCGACTACACTAAATTTAATGTATGTGCGCTGACGTTACCCGAGAACTAAGAAAGACACACACAGTATGTGACAGCGCTCTACATTAACCATAACAGCTACGGATGGAAAAAGTAGAATAAAGCAGAAGTCTGACGTAGAACACGAGAACAGACTGCCGTTCAGATGCGAGCCATCTGCGCTGGACAGTTACGGTGTGGTTGGCAGTATATTTCCTTTCCTTCCCTTCCTTTTTATCTAGTTATCTTTTACGTCTTCGTTAAATAAACAACCAATTATTACTACCTGGCGAAGTCACGCTACAGGCAATCTCGTAGAACGGTGCAACAACTCCCACTCTCAGTTTCTGTCAGAAAAAAATAACTCACTTTTCTGGTCACCGCCACATGTTTTCCACACGTTTCTCGTCCTGCTATCTCGAGACTTCCCACGCGTCATCAGCCATTTTACCTCAGACGCCCGTTTTCCTCGGACGCCCGTTTAACTCGGCCGTTGTTTCTTTTCTCTAACTGGACGTCATTCGACTGTCACTTTGGGACACACACAAACGAAGAGCGCCACGCGAGGGAAAAACACGGAACGCGAGAGTCCGCGCGTGCTCCAGTGCGAAAAAAAAAAAAAAAACGAGGGTGGAGCAAAAGCTAAGAATGCACGAAATAAAGACGCCAAAGGCAAAAGTGAAAAAAAAAAGCAACAGCAGGGCGTGCCACCGGGCGGGACGAAACGACACTGAACTGCACCGCTCTTCGAGGCCAAAGAAAAGAAGAAGAGACGCAAAAGTGAGGCGAGAGAGAGAAAGAGGCCCGGCAAGTTGAGCAAAACAAAAGGCGAGAGAAGAGGGGCCCGGCAGGTCTGTGGGTCGCTTCCTTCCTGTGGCACTTACACTTCCTGTGCTTGTGCGTCGTATGTTTGCATGTGCAGCGCTTGCCCGTGTGCGTCTGTCAGTCACACCCTTCCGTGGTTTCCCGCACAAAGAGGAGAGCACGCGTTTCGGAAGGGTATACACCGAAAGGAAAGGGGAGCGCGGAGGGCGGTCGAGCCGTTAGGTCTGTCAGATAAAAAAAGAAGCCCTCGGTCGAGGGGGGGCCGAGCTGCGACCTCATCAAGGAGGCAAGAGGAATAAGCGCGCGCGACCCGGAGCCCGTTCGATTGAGAGCAGCAGGGCACTGGAATGAGAAGGAAACGAAGGAGGGGAAAGAAAATGAACGAACGAAGAAAGTGGAGCGAGGAAAGGCTAAAGGAAAAAACAGAAACCGCGCACGCACACGCGACGCAGCGGTAGGACGACGACAGCTCCTCCGCTTCGCGTGATCAATGCCTACCCCGAAAAACCGTATAGAGGAGACGGCCCAAAGGGTAGCCAAGGAAATCCCGTTTCCAGGGTGCGGTTTACAGTGCCCCTTGGCGCCGGACGGCGACCGTAACGCGCAGACTGACGCTCCCACTTACTTTGCCGGTAAGATTTGATCGACTACGGCTGTACGTTGCGCCTAGTCGGTTCGATATAGTACTAAATGTATCGGGCGCAGCGAAGCCGAGAGCTAGGTCACGGTGTCTTTTCCAAGATCCGCACTTTACTGTTCGTTTGTTATCAATAACCCTCATAACGTGCCACTTCTGAGTAACTTTTCCTGAACTATATAAGTTCCACGAGATACCAATGTAAGGAGATATGGGGAATTGAAAAGTTTAAACAGTTCCCGTACAAAATTCAGGGTGACTAGCAAACTGACATTTTCAGGTTCCCCGAGTTTTCCAGGTTTCCCCCGAGTGCCCTTGCGAAATTCCCTGAGTGACACAGAACCTTCTTTTATCTGCAGACGGGCTGACACCATTTCACCTGATGCTGTCACTCTCTAGTAAGCATGTTAAAAATATAAAAAGCCAACTTAATCCAGTTTGAATAGTAAGGCCTAGTGTCTATTTTATTGAAAAAAGAAAACAGAAGAGAGGGGTTAGTAAAATGCACAGCGAATAAAATATATTATAAAGAAATGGTAAAACCGATTGCAAATTGAGCCGAACATTTTGAAACACTAATAAAAAGATGCATACAGAAACAAATATCGACAAATATGAGCTATGTCTATCAACTGATAGCAAGCTTATTGGTATGAGGCCAGAACTTTGTCACAAGTGAGATTCTCTCTCAGCAGATGGAAAGTCAACCTAAACTGTCCTGCACACAACGCCTCAGTGTTGCGTTTTACTGCTTCAAATAGTTTATTTTGGTTTGGCTGGGGGACACCTGCATCCTGGCATCAGCCAACGCTCCTCTTTGAGCTCAAGCTCCTTCAAAAAAGCGGCGGCACGCTTCCTTTTCCATTGATGTCTCAATGCGTCGGTCCTTTCTGTTCTCGTCCTCCTTCCTCCACGCGTTCGCCCCACGGACCATTTGAAGCATCCTCTTGGCCAGTTGTAAAGTCAACATCCGATTTTTCAGACTCTCTAGGTGCCGCGAAAGCGTTCGAAAAAGTGAATGCAAGTGTTTTAGTGCCCTTAGGGGCTCAAATCGCCACAGGTACGTCCGAAAAAAGCTCTGAAGGCTCTACAGTACACTTTTTAGGCCTATCGGTGCTCGCACTGTGACAGGAGACGGCGGGTGTACGCGTGTGTAATTAAGGAATACATACGGTGTCTCGTGACAATTGGCCCTTAATACGCTTGTTAAGCTTCACCGCAGTACTTTGCGTATGCTTCACCGCGTAACATCGCTGCATTAAGGTGAAGCTGACTTTAAAAGCCGGTATTATGCAACACGTGCATCCCGAGCTTCCAAGCCATCCGGAAGATTACAAAGGCGGAGTTGGTGTCATTGGTGACAGCGACGAATTCTTTCATTGAAAAAGAAGGTACCGAACGGCGACAAGCTTAACAGCGAACGTCGAAGCAGCTAGGCCTAGCGTTACCGCGGTGGTGGCTATGGCTGCCAGCGGATTTGCGTACGACAGCGCTGTTTCGAGGCGGCGAGATAATCAAAATGGCGGCGGTGGTGGATTTGATTAATTCCGTTTCGGACCTGCGAGCAAGGCAAAAAGTACGGAAAATCAGACTGCGAAGGTTTGTTGCGTCCGAAATTTCAGACGTTCTTATACGTTTACTCGATAGGGTACGTGGTAGTGCCGCGAAGCCGTCCGAATTATCGGGCACGTCCGAAAAATCGGACGTCCTGTAAATAGGTCGTTGACTGTGCACTGGCAACTTCTACAACCAAGGACGCGGTGACAACGGCGATTCGTTACGATTCCTCTCTGTTACTCGAGCAAACATTAGGGCGACTTTCGTTCCTTTACCATGAAATTACAACTAATTTTCCCTGGTAGAAGCACAAGTTCCCCCAGTTTTCTTTGGGTATTTCCAGCCTATTCAAAATCCATGAGAATTCCCAGTTTTCCCGGTTGGTAGACACCCTGAATTTTCTCGTTCAAATCCAGGCAGAGGCGGCCGCATTCCGGTGAAGCGGACTGCGACAACACTTTTGTAGAAAGATTGGCGAGCATTTTAAAGAAACACACACACTATATATATATATATATATATATATATATATATATATATATATATATATATATATATATATATATATAAGGAAAGAGAGCGATAATCCGGAGCATACAACCCTCATAACTGCTGCGTTGCTTTGGGGCGTAACAAAGGGTCACATCGTGCTGATGAAAGCCCGTTCCGGTTGACTTTAGATGAAATGTACTCGACTTCCTGTAACTGTATCGATGTCTATAACCCGAACGTGCGCGTGATGCCGAGCACTATATGAAAATGAAAGGGAGAAAGGGGGTCGCTTTGGACGGTTACGGTTTTCACTTCACAAGATCGTAGAAGAACGAAATACAGAGGAAATGTGCCTTTCGAACAAGCGTATATAGAGGAGAAGTAATTACTCCACCGAGTCGTTCCGAATCTTTAAATTCTTCCGCATGGCCGCCGCTCTTTGGTCCAAAGAAGGGTGGAAGCATTATTGGAGAAAGTCGTTTCAAAAGTGCTTTTTTTTTGCAGATAAAGAGACCACGGCGGTAAAAAAAAAAGAAAGAGAGAGAGAAAGACTCAATCTGGGGCACGCCATCGGGTTTAATGGAGCAAGAAATTTCTAGCCGGGTGCGGCATTCAACCGCAAGTCCTCTCTCTCTCTCTCTCTCTCTCTCTCTCTCTCTCTCTCTCTCTCTCTCTCTCTCCTTTTCTTCTGCCCACCTATTGCTGCACCCAATCCTTCTGCGCTCCGGAGGCGAAGGCGATTGGAAATCGGTGGCCCGTTCGGTTCCGGCTCACGCGCTACCGTGTTCCTTGGCTAGCAGTAATAGGATCAGTTAAAGAGGTCCCGCGTTCTCGGCCTCTCGAAAGCGGCTGGAGAAAAGAAAAAGGCCTCCGGCTGGAATAGAAGAGGGTATCCGTCCGGTGAAACCTGCCACCAGTGGTCCCGCGTCACGTTCCTTTCCGACCCGAGGGCGGCAGCGACCAATTTACGGCGGTGCACCGGCAATCAATACACGGACAGCAAGAATGGCCGGCTCTCGCTGCCGGTATAGTGCCCGGAATCATGCCGGTCAGAATCACGGCACATGTAGCCTAAGGGCAGCGCGGAGATCGCATGCTAGCTGCTATGCTGTCCGGCTTTCACTGATTAATTGAATGAATGCATGGGCCTAACGGCCCTAAGCAAAACAGGGACTATCTGAGCAGACACTGCCAGCGCCCCCTCCCCCCTCCCCCCCACGGGCTATATATCATGTTTCAGTGCTGTGCGGTCTAGCGTTGAGATGAGATAGGATGGGATGGACGGAGGGACGGACGGACGGACGGACGGATAGGCGGGTGGGTGGTCGCGTGGGTGGATGGATGGATTGATTGCATGGGTCGAATTTCTCTAATCGAAAGTGGAGCTGGAAAGGACGCCGTATGCTCCCATTATCAATTCACACGTCTCACTAAGTGGAACAATTTTGCAAATACAGTGGACTCCGGATAAACGAAAGTCGCTGAAACAGAAATGCCGGATATACGGGACAAGGGTACCAACTCTGGTTGGCCACCCACAGGAACAATGTCGACAAACCACGTTTAACGCTTCTTTTTGTGAACTCCGGTTAAACGGATCTGGAAACGAAACTGCGCCTACCTCATCGGCTGCCATACTTCATATGAAACAGGATTAGGTTGACAGAACTTCGAAATGGTTGTGCCAAAAGAGAATCCAATGCATCAGTCATTTGCGCTGTTATGGCATCAGCGGTTGCTCTGTAGCGTTCAGGGTGCCAGCTTTTTTGCGTCCTTTTGTGCATCCTGATGGCGACAGACGAAAACCGAGAGCGCGCGAACCTTGTGCAAAAGAAGCTTTCAAACACACTTCAAGAAGAGCGCAATAACGTTTTATTTTTTTTTCAGCACAGTGAAATTAATACGCTCCATGCTTTTCAAACAAACCCTTCGCATGAGAGAAACTTCTGATAAAGGGAACCCTATTTTCCCGTCCCTTCGAGTTCCGTTCAAGCGGAGTCTACTGCGTATTCTACCGAGCTGGTGGAACCTGTGAGCGAGATTGAGATGTTCTACTTAGTGAAACTTATGCAGCGCGATAGTGCGAGAGTGATTGCATATACAGTACAAAAGTGGCACGAAAGGTAAGCCGAAGGTAGAGCCGACGTTCAAGGACGTTCCTTCTACGTACGTGCACGCCACATGGCAGGTGGAACGTTTTCGCAAACACGTTCCACATGGTGGAATCTACGTGCCACCAGATCAAGAGTGTGTAGCGTACGGTTTTCGGAATACAACTTTCAGCACGCGTTCTCGTATAACGCGCGCCGTTATTAAAATTTAGCACGAGACCAAAGTGCACACGGGAAGGTGCCAGGCGTGATTCGATCAGCAAGTGGCCTAATACGGAACGTCGCTGAAGCCAACAGTTGGCGCCAACATTCCGGGAGCGTCGTCGCCAACTTCTAGCCATAGCGTGACTAAATCGACTTTGTGTCGGGGAACAATACGGGCATCCCCCACTATCCGTCGCTTCAGCGTCGCTTGGATGAAGCAGGCTTTGTGCTGAAACCGCCAACAACCTCTAGCCTCATCGCCGTTGTGACGGAATGAGTTCGGCGGGCCAACTATTGTTCCCAAACTCCCCAACGCGCTACCCGGAACGGCTCCAAGTTCTACGGGGCCCCTCTGACGTCGGCTCCGGACCTTCGCACGTGTGTGCATTTGTGTGTGTAGACCGTCCTGCGGGGAGGCGGCTAGTTTGCGATGACGAAACGAACGTTCGCATCACCTTGTATCGGGCGAGGACCGAGTGTCTAAAAACCGCTGTTGTGCGGCTGCTCCGGACACTCTCTCTCAAGCAGTCATGTTAGACTGATGTACTTTCTCAAACAGTCATGTTATACTGATATAAATACTGTAAATAAACCCATATTCCTCGTTCTCGATGCGAAGCAGTCCTTCCCTTCATCAACGTCCTCAGCGTGGATATGTTGGACGACGGCATTGGCCAGCTACCTTCAAATTCATGCCGGACTCCAATCTTGACAACGGATCACGAGCAATGGGATTGAGCCCCCAATCCCGACACCATCAGTGCTGCCCCGCATGACGAACCTCCCGGATGGAAGATGGAAGAGCGGGAATGCACAACTGCATCGCAACGCACCATACTCTCAGTGATTGGAAGGTGAAGGCATCCTATATTCTGGCGTTTCCTTGCGTTTTCTGGCGGCGTCAGTGTTTATAGTTCACGTGACGGGTTAACATTGTTTCTTTTGGCTTTTGCCGAATCGGGCGCAAAGTAAAAACGACAACAGATTTGTTCAGGTATTTTTCAGAAGTATACACTGCACGGCGAAAGAAGCGGTTTCGCTCTCCTGCGGCATCTTCGTTTCTCTATAGAAACGACCTCTACAGCTCCGTCACACGGCAAACGCGCGTTTGTGCCTCGTTCCAACAGCGCGAAAAAGCCAGCAGGAAACGAGCAATTCTTCCCTGCGGGGAATCGGTGGAGCACACAAGTGCGGCTAAAGCGAGCGAAAATGCGTGACGCGCCATGCGAATAAGAGGCGTCTTTACGTCGTTGATGCCGTGTACATAAAGCGAGCGAAATCTATAGGCTCTAGAAGAGGGGGTTAGGGAGAGAGAGATCGAGAGAGAGGAGCTTCTTCTTACACGCGAAGTTCGACTGCGAAACCGTTTAAGGGCTCCGCGGAAAAGACGGGCGAAAAAGTGCGTGCGCAAGGTCATTTGGGGAGGGAGGAGTATAGGAAAAGAAAACACGTCCCGGCCGCGGGGGCCCACTCGGCGGTCAATGGCGCGTGCGCCTGGCGAGACCGCCGCGGTCGAGCGACACCGCGTACGGCGGGATTACGGCGAACGCGCTGATGCGTCATGCCCTGTGCTGTGCGGCAACCGAAACTGTACGTCAGCAGCCAAGCGAGGAATAATAATAATAATAATAATAATAATAATAATAATAATAATAATAATAATAATAATAATAATAATAATAATAATAATAATAATAATATCATCAGAAGGAGAAAGCAGCAGAGACGTACACAAACGAGGAGCATGCAAAGGAGACAGAAAACCAATATTCGTTTACAAGAGCTATGCCCCGACGGTTGAAAGTCCTCCATACCCAGGAAGAGCTCGTTTTAATAATAATGATGATTTCTAACTAAAATCACCCGCGAAACAGGTTGGCTCGAGCTAGCCAGTCACCTAGCTTGCTCGAGCTAATCAGGTTTTACTATACGTATTTCAGACTAGCATTTTTTCCTATCTCTACTTTTTATCTTGTGAAGTTACGCCTGCAACGACTCCGGCTGCATCCCTTACTGGCTTCTTTTTTCTCACGAATACTCTAAGCGACTCTTGCCTATCTCGACCGCTGACCGCTTAACGCTGGCGAGATGAAGCAAGCTCCACTAAACGGCGAACGGGTTCAAGAAACGATATACAAACCACCACAGCAGGCTTTGCCACAAGACTGGCATGCGAAAGCAAAAAAACAAAGGCGGATCTCGTATGCCGCGAGCAACGAGAAGGGAAAGTAGCACGTATCAAGCGGGTTCCCCGCTTCGTGCGAAATCTCTGATCGCGGGCGCTGCCATCTTGAATTAATGCGAAGAAGCCGGCAGTGTGCGGAAATAATACAAGTGCACCGTACGCGGAAGGGAGGATGAATTAACGCTCTATTATAAGAAAAAAAGAAAAACGTCAAGAAGATGTGCATCCTGGCAGAAAAGAGAACGGGAGCAGCGTCGAGAAGGAGTGCAGTGAATTCGAGCGCACGAACTATTTGTTGCCCGCGGCTAACCGTGCAATGCCCAGACACAGATACGTGAAGGACAATTAGAACTTGCTCGCCGTTATTTCTCTCCACGGAGAACATATTCGTACGAAATATGTTATCTCAGTTCAATCTATATCATCATAATAACTGGTACTTTAGTAATTGGTTTGCTGAAGTGCCCACTACCGCAAGCTCGCTCCAGAGTATCAAAAGCGCTACATTTGGGCTACGTGTTAAGCTTCCCGCACTAAGATCAGAAGTTACGTTACCATTACAAGTATAAAATATTATCGGTCGATCACTTCCTTTAATATTTCTTATTGAGCAAACTTACCTTTACTTTTTTACATTAGCTTTTTGAGGAAGAGGGCATTACGTTACAGTTCAATCTTTTTATAGAATCACAGATAGTGCTACGTTACGTGTAACGTATGATCACTTCCCCCACCCCCTCCTCCGCATAGACAGAGGCACAAGCCATTTCAAGATTTCGTTTTCAAATAAGGTCAGACACTTCGCGGGGCAGGCGTAACACCTTTAATTTCGCACTCCGATTAATTAAATCAGGATTAACACACTCGATAACCAAGGTGCAGTGCTTTAAATTTTGCTTGACATAACGTCAAGCGCGACGCGCCTCTTTCGAGCGGCATACGTAATCCTATAGCTTTTTTTTTTATCCAATGGGTACGCGCCGAGATTGACGTCCCCGAAAGTAATGGATCGAGAGTACGGCCCCTGGAAAAAAAACGAAGAAAAAAGAAGATAAAAGAAGGAAAAAGAAACGGAAAAGCCCTGAACGACGCCATTAAACTGCGCCTGAGCGCAGCGAGGTCGTTGAGTGCTTCTAACAGCGAAGGATACAAGCGGCGGCCAATCGAAGAAAGCACCGACACTGCAGCTTGAATGCGCAGTCGGTGTCGCCAACTGAATCGAGATGAATCAAGACAAGAAGGAGAGACGAGAAAGTCTGGACAACGCGTTCCCGCTGGCATTAAAAAGAAAGAAAGAAAGAAAGAAAGAAAGAAAGAAAGAAAGAAAGAAAGAAAGAAAGAAAGAAAGAAGGAAAGAAAGAAAGAAAGGAAACGTTAGAGACCCCGCCATGGCACTTGCAGAAGAAAAGAGAAGCTATAGAAACAAGAAAATTTAGAGAACGCGGGATACACCTGAAAGTGACGACGACAAACACATAGGGACGCAAATGGGGGGTAAACGATCGGCATCGCAAGCAGTGTAAATCACGATTCTCCGAGCCTGGCTACAGAAACGCCCTCCCTTCCGCGCCCGCCCCGAGTGCCGTTCTACAAAGTGCACGCAAACGTGTTTCGCACATCTCGGCTTGCATTCAGTGATGCGCGCAAAACACATACCGAAGCGTATCGTCACCGAGCGCTGTACTGACAAGAGGAGTCAATGGAGGAGCATATATATATATATACGACCCCCCGCCGTTTTGATGTTCCGCCGTTTCGAATCATCCGAGCCAGCGCATATTCGAGGGCTATCTTGATGGCGACAAACGTGCCCGTTCACACTTCCCGAGCCGCTCGTCCAATCTTGATAGAAACAAAGAAAGAAAGAAAGAAAGAAGGAAAGAAAGAACGAGAGACAAACGCCACAGAAGTCATCCTCGGTCGGAAATTCTTCATACGAAGAAACGAGGTGCAGTGCAGCGTCAACGATACTTAAAGAAAAAAAAAAAGATTGGAGAAAGAACAGGGGAAGCGAGAAAAAACTCTCCAAGACTATGTATAGCAGGAAGCCACAGATATATTCCTAGATATTTCGCGAATGGCGCGAAGGAAAGAAAGGTGGCCGTCACCGCGCTCGCGGGCAATAATCATTTGAGCAGCGTCACCACTGCCACGGTGCCAAAAAGAAAAAAAAAGAACGCGACGACCATCAGGGCCAGAACGAAGGGGGACAAACGGACGCTAAGAAATAACGAAAAGAAATGTGAAAGACGGTTCGAGAGGAAAAAAGGCTCGAGGAAACAGAATCCGGGCGCAAAATGTACAAAGGAGAAGGAACCATTTCACTGTCACCCCAGAAGGCAGCGCACAAATTTCGGTCTTCGGAGTCATCGGCGGTGCCCCCCATGGCGGCAATTAGAATAGGAAAAAAAAAACGAGAAAGAAAACGAGACAAAGATGGGGGAAGCGCATTTTTCGGCTCCGATAAATGGTTTTTCTCGCCAGAAAAGATACGCCTCCTTCCGCGTTGGTCGCCGTCTTTATTACGCTTTTTTTTTCTTTTTCACTTGTCGCCCGAAGGGCAACTGGGAACCATTTTTTGAAAGACAGCCTGCCTCACTACTTCCTCGTTGTGTCTGGTACGTCCCCTTTCAATCGGTCTCTTCCGCAAGCCACGACTGTTGTGCGGCGAAGCCGAACACAGCACAATCGGGGGAAAAAGTTAATAAAAACAGCGAGACGGTCCTTGCCCGTCTGAGTTGTCCTCAGGCCAACGAACGAGAAGACAAATGATGTGAAAACACTTATGTACAACAGCAGCAAGAGCCGCAACGACCTAAACCAGTCTACTTGAACCGTGCCATGCGGTTTTCTTAACGAAAACTCAAACTAATAGTAAGAGAGAATTTCGTTTGGCGAAACGTATGATCAATGCCTGACGAGTACGTATGGCAGGCTTGTTGACGACGTTGACGATGACTGCTACCGAGGCGCCTGTTCTACCGTTTCGCGGATAGCTTAATATTTAGGTCCGTGTGCTAGAAGAGCGCCTTTTCGAAATACATTTTCGTTATAGCTACAGCGTACGCACAACCTGAGTACATAAGTGAGGCATAAATATTTCAGAAATATACGGGACACTGCGGCTATTTAACAGTGCCTGCTAGAGGGGCGCCATGGATGAGTCTGACCCGATAGTTTAGCGATTCGTCATCGTCGAAGACGTAAGGGTAAAGGAGAAGGCAAGAACTGCTAATGTTCGATCCTCAATTCATTACTACAACATATGGAACATCGTGACAGCCCACCGTTCTTTTTTTTTTGTTCCTTTTTGCACACACGTGACCTGCGCATCGTCGAAAATACCATTGCTAGCAGACGCTTGCAATGTCATTCAATCAATGCGATTTGCTTATCATATGCAATTTCTTAGTATTGAAACATAGGCAGCGACCGCCATGCTTGCTTTTTCTAGAAGGCCACATCGTTAATCGTTAACTTTCTACGAGCGCCCCCTCCCTCACCCCCTCTTTTTATTCACTTGTCAATCGACATTTACACTTTTGCAAGGCCCCACTCTAGCAAGGTAAAGAACGCGGACTGATGCAATTCGGGTGCTTCCTTTTAGAGCGCAGCTCTTTGGCGTCCGTTCCTGGGTTTCGCGTCGGCGTTGTCGTCGGCCTCGTAACCAGCTCCGCCCCCCTTTCATCCCCCCAGCGCTAGCAGCGACCGACTGATACCGCTGGATGCCGCTGACGCCGCTAGAGAGTCAAGATAACGTGACTGCATAGAACACCGTCGCCGCCATGCAGAAAGAGGAGGAAAGGGTCCCCCCCCCCCCCCCCTGGTTCTTAGCGCTGCGGAAGCGAGGGTATCATATTGTTTGTGTCGGCATCGGCGGCGTTGTCCCTGAAACCAACTCCGCAGCTGGGGTTGACTCACTATCGGCGTCAGCGGCATCAGTCAGTCGCTGCTATCTCTTCCCTCCTCCCTTTATCGTGTTGTCCGCTTGCTGCACGCGCTTCTGCCCCCATCGTTTGCCGCTGGGTGTACACGCCGCCCCCCTCCCACCCCTTCCTGCGAGCCTCCGCTTGTCAAAGCGCCGGCTCGAACTTTGAAGTTGGCGAACTGTGCGCCGCAAAGTTGCCCAACGGCTTGCTGCTAGTAGCTGCCTACTTCGCCCCTACCGCACTCACGAAAGACGTCGTGCACTTCCTGCAACTCGCATTAACCGTCCATCGATCCACACCGATGTTAGTAGTGGGGGACTTTAATGTTGACATAAAGACAAACAGCAATTTCCTAACACTTATGCGGGAGAACATCCCGTTCCTCTCGCTCGTAACGCGTCCCACGGCTGTGACAACCTCGCGAGGCACTTGTATAGATCTCGTCTTTGAGAATCAAGCATTGGTGTACCAAGTCGAACATACATCAGTCTATTTCTCCGACCACAAAGCTTCCTTCATGACTGTCAAGAACTGTTAGTGGAGTCTTTGTTAAAGGAATACGTGTGAAAAATAAAAAAAAAAATTCTGTGATAGCGCATACATGTGTTGCTCGATTTCTTTGCCTCAATCTATCGAAAAGGTGAAACAGCTTATTTGCTGCGCTCAAATTTCGCATTAGGAAGTAACGTAATCGTCAGTAATTTTTTTTATTATCATTTTCCTCACTTCCTCTTTCGGGGAATGGGGAGAGGAAACAAGAACGCGGCACAATCTCTCATGCGCGTCACGTGCTGCCGGCATCGCGACGTCTCAAGTCCGTCAGCACACAATCCCTCGCCAGTGTTCTCTTTCAGCCGCCCGTGCACGGTCGAAGACGTCCAAGGAGGCAGACGCAGCGTCAGCTCGGTCTGCCTTCGGGGACCGAAAGGAAACAAGGTCAATTTCGCAAGAGCGTCGCAGCAATACCCCCACTCCCCCGTCCCCATCGGCCGCATGTGACCTTCAACGGTCTCTCGCCACTTCCCCGCTGACCCAACGCCCGCGTGCCGCAGCGACACTGTCTGGTCTCCGGCGGCAACGCCGACCGCCGCGTCGCCTTGGTAACCAACCAACTAGAGAAACGACCCACTACTCGCGATGAACACGATCGTCGAAGCTGCGGTTTCGCGGTACCATCACAGGTAGCAAACCCCTGCTAGGACCAACATGGCCCAGGAAAAGGAAGGAGGCATGCGCGCCTGAGCTGTGACGCCAGCGTGGGGAGGGGGGGGGGGGGGGGCGCATCCAGACACCCTAGTAATGGCGACCACACTTTCCGTGTGAACCTTGCGCCCAGCACTGACACTTGGGAATCGCTAAGGTTAACCCAATGCTGAGTGTACGCGGCTGTCAACGTACTGTTACGAGAATCAAGGCGGACGTGAAACATTTTTCTTTTCGATTGCCGCCACATTGGCGCCAATCGTGTTCTTTGCATACCTGAATGTAACGTTAGAATGTAGAAGTGAGTATGGTGCTGCCTGGCCGGAGAAAACTGTGGTTGAGAAAATCGTCACCAACGACAATCGCAGACTCGGTCACTGCCTGTGACAGCGGTGCGAGAAGGCGTGCATTTTTATGACGCCACGCGTTACGCTTACATGTAATGCAAATAGAAGACACAGTTTGGTGAAATAAACTGCACGTACAACTAAAACGAAGAAGAAACAAGAGCTAAAGATGGAGGAGATTCCTCGCTTCCGAATTTATTATTCAGTGCGCGATAGAAGGAACCGTCATAGGAGAAATAGAAGGACGACCTCTAGCGCGAGCATGGATTGCGACAGTGTACCACGTTGTAGGCAATGTTACTTGTATTATCATTCATTTCTTTCTGTTATGCATTACCCTTATTCTGATTCACAATTCATGTTTTGTTTTTCGCGTTCATGTTCTTTCGTAGTTGAAATGGACTTATCATTTATTCTTTGCTTTGTATAATTTATTGCTTGTACTTACATAGTTTAGTTCAGACCCCCTGCTAACCTTTAGCTATGTGTCTAACGAGTTTTGCCCATATTTATGTATTATAATCAAGAACTTGTAATAAAAGAAAGAAAACGATGCTTTTTTTCCTGCTTGCACCCCCCCCCCCCTGCACACACACACCCTCTCTTTTCCTTTGCATATTTAATCTTCAGCAACTGCCTGTTGGGCTGTCACATTGCAAAAGCGAAACTAGCATTTTAGCGCAGCTTCAAGTAAGCACCTGCAAAAGAGGCGGAGAAAAAAGAAAGAAAACAGTAGACGGGAGAGAAAATCGATGCCCGAGAGACTACTTTACCGTCCATAGCGTGCAGTTATAATTCGGCGCCGGAATAATCGCCCCTGCACTTCAAACACACACACACATACACATTTTCATTCGCTGTGAAAGGAAATCCGCGCACCATCAGCAGCCGTGCGAAACCACGGCGCAATGAGGCAACTCACCAAGTGGCAAAGAGAGAGAAGCATGCGCAAGAGCAGAGGACGACGGGAGAGTCTGAACCGCGCACACGCATGCTGCTGCCGGAGATTAGCGGCCTACTTCGACTCCCTAGAATCGAAGGCATTTAGCCAGAAACTTCGTACTCAATACCCAAACTCGGCAAGAAAAATGAAATTGCGGAGTGTTGCTCGTCAATAACACGACGCAATAGCTCACAATAATAGCTCGACGTAATAGCTCACGTAATAGCTACGTAATAGCTACGTAATAGCTCACGTAATAGCTCGACAATAACGTACTTTCTCGTCAGGAGAGAAAGTACGTCTCTTACCTTTACATGCAAGCAAGGTGTGCCTATAACGTCTACTGATCTAAGCGTGCACCAAAGGTTAGTCTATTATTTGGACAAAACGCTTCTTCCTATAGGTACCGTGCAAAGCGCTCAGAAAGCGCCCAGCTTTGAGCTTTTGCCTGCGCGGTTGCTGCAAGGCCCGCACGGCTTCATTCTAATGCCACCAGAAGTGGTTAGAAGAGCGGGAAATGCGGTGCTGTGCACGGGAGATAACAAAGGCTCATATTATGCGCACGTGGAGTGAAATAAGCAGATCGAAACAGTTGGGCGCATATAATGCGATGAAAGTCCATCCAGCGGTAGAAAAGGAAATCGACAAAACAGCGCCGTCTTTTTTCGCACACTGAAGAATCAAGCGCATACGCATAATCGGGCTCTGAGGCACGCAATCTGCTGATTTGCATCAGAAAGGCCACTCGAATAGTATACCGCCCGCCGGAGTCCCATTTCGTATAGCTGCTGCAAGTAATTGCGCGCAAATTCGATTTTCGCGTAGAGGAACCTTTATGGAACGAAAAAAAGAAAAGTGGAATGAAGAGAGGCGCTTACAAACTGAGTGCATTATGCACGGGCATCAGGAAGCAGCAAACGAAACAACGGCTGGCGAGGATTACTGGCACTTTTCCCAGGGCAGGAGTGGTGAGCGCACATCTGTGTGCAACCCCTACAGGACTGTGAGAGTATTCGAAATTTAGAACCCGAATCGAATATCCCTTGCTATTCGATTAGTATATTAGATCTGAGAATTCGCTATCGAAAACTGTCGAATAATGCTTTCTGTTCGAATATAAAGGATAACAAGGCTCACTGGAGCCTAATTCGAGCCTCATTGAAGCCTCCACTGTTCCGAATTGTTCCTGCTGCAGGATAGCCGCAGTTGATGTGCCCGGGCAATGTAGCTCTCGAGCGAACGTGCGGGGCAGGAAATTTCTGCCGAATAATCTCCAGTCATTCTATATGAATGCCTCGCTTTAGGACAGCCTGGAAATTTGCCTCGATTTAGACTAAGCAACCGGTCGGCCGGCACCGCTACATGGCTGCATTCCATTAAAACAATGATCGGCAGTGCTGCATTGTCCCGTTAATCTCATTCAATGAACAAAGCACTCTTTCGGCATGAGACGACGTGCCGGTTCGCTTGTTTCATTACTGCCACTGCCGCGGCTCACCAAGCAACTGAAAGTAGTCGTACTTTACATTTCTGTTTGTTTCTATAAGTGAGAAAATATCGGGCATTCGACTCCACATTCGAAAGTCGCACGTTGTTCTCGAATATTCGTATTCGACTCGGGAAATCCCACCATTCGAACACCCTAGGCTAAACCACATGCGTGCGCACATCGAGCAAAAGTCCTTCCCAGCGCAATACACAAACATTGAGCGCTCTATTTCTTTTATACCTTTCCAATCAACGAACTATAGTATAGTCCGAAACACAAACGGTTGTTTATATGAGGACATCGCAGTGCCATCCGGGTATCGCGGCGAATGAGCAGCCGATCGCAAGACAGAGTTGTATCACGCCGAGTTGTTTGCGTTGCAGAGGGAATCCTCAATCGGGTGTATACGCGACTACTAGCGCAGTGACCGCTGCTTCTGCAGTTTATATGCACGAGTGCGTCAGCGCACATCCGGGCGCCGATCCATCCGGCATGTGCGCGTAGACATGCAACGTCGCGGGACGCCCCGGTATCTACCGCGCTCTCGAAATGAAGGACTTCACGCCGTCGACGTTTTTCGGCGAAAGAGATCCCCCTTCCCCCCCCCCCCCCCCAACTCGGAACGAAGAATAAGCACGCAGTGCTCCAGGCCTGCAGCCGGACGAGATTTCACTGCTGCGCTTCAATGCGCGAGCCCACGTACTACAATATCGGACGACGCTGCAAGCTCCAGCGATCGAGTCGCGTGTGCGCCTGAACAAATTGAACGATAAACCAGTGCCGCTATCGGTGCTCCCGCCGTATACTCAGACCCAAACAACGGCGAACTACATCGCCCCGAAATTAGATAACGCCAAGTTTTGTTCCAACCGCGACGGGCCGCCGCTGCTTACACACATCCGGTCGGTCGAGAGAGACGAGAATCGAGGACGAAAGACCAGGTTAGAGAAGCCAGACGCCCCTCCCCTGCCACGCCCGCTCGATTCGGACAGCGCTTCGCCCTTGCGCGTGTAGGTCCAGCCGCGGGCAGCATCGTTCCGAGTCAAGGGTGTAATAGCAAAGAGAACACAGACAGCAGGGCTTCACGGACACGTGTACTACACGCGCACGCCGGGACAGCTAGCAGACGACAGAAAAACAAGCGCAAACGGCACGAGGTCGAGCCTTGCCGGTTGGGCAAACACCGCGGGCGCCTTCGTTTTCTTCCTCGGTTCTTGCGCCTCAGACGCCGCGTCAGAGAATATGGTAGAGCACGGATCTCGATTCCGAGGCGCCGCGAGCGCAAAGGAGTCGGCCTCGCCCGCGCGTCGGTCTCGCAGACCGTCAACGGCTCCCTCGATCTTCGGTCTCAAGGCGCGCCTATGCGTATTCAGAATGCAGTATTCACCCTCGCAAGCCCTGGCCCCGATGAAATCCTCGTCGTGCCCAAGGAGCCTGCTGTCAGTCAATGCAGGCGAAAAGCGAGCCGAGTGGAAATTATAGTTCGCACTATTCGGGCCAGTAGATGGCGCGCGGCGAAGTCCCGCCCACACGGAGCACGGGATACGCGTCTCCGAGTGCGTATGAAGAGGGGAAGGGAGAGCAGCCACAGGATACGCACACGAGTGCGCGTTTACTTGCGCGTAGCACAGGGCTGCTTGGTCACCCTCAGCAGGAGCGTTCGTGTTTGGGTTTAAGTAAAGTTTTTTTTTTCTTAACTTCATTATGCTACTTCCTACTATTAGAGAAAAGTGACTTTAACGTTAGGGGCACTACTTGACGGTGGTAAGTCGCATAGGGCGCGGTGGAAAGGCACTCGATATCGCTGTTAAGGTTTCCACATGGAGTCCATTGTTCACGAATACCATATCTTTAGCCCGGGGACTCAAAAAGAAAAAAAAAACAACCTACACAGCCTTTTTTATTGGCGTAAAATAACGATTAACTCTAGGTCGACTGCCACAATGCGTCTATATATACTGCGGATTCGACAGACAACTGCGGCGACTGACATTGAGCAACTCACACCCAATATTAATCAGTGGACGTATGCCATCCCACCTCTCATTCTTGATCGAATATGAGCACACCAGCATGAGAGACATATCTCGGAAAGAAAGAGGAACCCTACTCAGGAGCTGCTTTTCTTTGATCGCAGTATATAGACGCCCACCCATGCTTAACGTATAGTCTAGCTGAAGCAACAATAGCAGCTAGCAGAGGAATTACAAAAAAATTTCGCCATAGAGTACCACTGCATCTGAAACCTCTTATAGCAACCTGCTTAATGATAGCAGAAATCATTATAAACGGCATCATGACCGCCGAATGTGTAGAGAACGGTGATGCGTACCAAGCACCACGAGAAATAAATGTCTTTTTCTCTCTCTCTCTTTACAGGCGCTTCCGAACATATCTATGGTCAGCGCTGACTCTTGTGAGAGACCTGCAAACGGGTCCTCACTCGCGCTTGACAACTTGCGCTAGTCGAACTTCTCTGTTATTTGCGTATTTAAACCAGAGAACGCAAATGGACCTGCTACAGATGTATTTCTGCATGGTTAAATAAATAAAAAGAAAACGATCACATTTCATTTCTGCACTTCCCTACGGAGGTTTCCCTGTTTCAAGAATCACACCATTAACCCACCGTTAATGCTAACGGAGAGCGAACGAAGCCCACCGCCTGCTGTAGGGTTTGGAGGACGGACTTCGCGGATGAAAACCCAAACTTGGGAGGAATTTATTCTACATTATTTACAAGGAGGGTGAGCGTCAATTAACAGTCGTACAGACATTACGGGCCGGCAGCAACTCGGACGCTGCGGCCCGCGGCAAGAAGTTCGAGAGAGGTGAATCAGGGAATCAGGGCATGTCCCAGAATCCTCAGGTCTCTCTGGAAGGCTTCTTATAAACCCTTCGAGCACTGCAAGTCACGTCATGTTTGACCAATGGGAGAGTCCACTCCGATGACGCCACTTTCAGCCAATGGTAGGCGCCCGTGTCGTGGTGTCACACCTGGCGGCTTGCTGCAGTCTTGCATCGCAGACTGGCAATGCACTTCGAACAAAGAGAAGGGGAGGGCTGCACCTGCTTCATTGTCGGATGCCCACCTGCTAATCCCGGCGGCGCACGAACTTGTTGGCATGTAAACTCGTTGCCTTAAACTTGTCTGCTCGGCCGCTTCTCTGGAATGCGCTTTCCTGCTTCTGCATTCCTCAATTAGCTGTGCTGCAATCCGATGTGGTCTGGGGAACTCGAAGTAATCGCAGGAACCAGCTCCATATCTAACAGCTCGTCCTCGCCCCGGTTGTTCTGAATGGCCGGTGAAATCAATTCGCTGGCCATGAGGAACGCTGAAAGAAGCTGCAGGGTACTGGGGTCGAGCCTCGTTTGACGAACTTCGGGATCCTTGGCCCTGGAGAACAGACGTCAAACAAACAAAACAGCACAGCGCTGCACCACGCGTAAGCGCAGGCTCTTCACCCCTGACTCGCCAGACTATTACTGAGTCAAAATCAACCCTGATCTTTTATTTCCCCAATTTCGACAAAACAGTTCCAACCACCCTTCCAAACCGCTATCCATTTCTCCCCGAATGCCGACAAGACCAGAGTACTATTGTTGTTGCAAAACAAAAGGGTCGTTGACGATGCAAACAACAAATGAAAACAGCCGAACATAACTTAAGTGGCCTAACTACACGAACAGCATGTTTCCAATCTATCGCAGTGGCGTACTTATCGCACGTATTGGCGCCACTGAATAATCTGGTATACCTCACAAGTACGTAATCACAAGCGCACTAGCCTTGTGGTCACTAAACAGAACGCGTACTTGCGTTGTAGGCAAACTCTTCATTACGCTTACTCACGTTTCTTCCTTTAGTCCATCTAGGACACGTGACATAAACGAACAATTAAACTTGCGGGACTTACACACTCCGCAGAACCCTTAAAATAATGCGTCTTTTAATAACTCGTTCCACGCGTACTTATAAGAGAAGTCAGAATACGGCTGCCCTCCACACACACTAGCAACCCAGTCATAAAGTCTGCTTCCTTCCGTCCACACAGGACACGCGCTAATGGAACTAAGAACGCTTCTCCGTGCAAATCATGCACTCACTGAAAATCTACGCGCTTAACCTTAGAAAATTCAACACTTAAAAAGGAAGAAGGTTAAATAACACACACGCGCGTTACGATAGGCCTCTCAATGATAACCTTGACCTACAGGTTACTCACACATACACATACACAAAAAAAGCCTATCTACTTATTAATGAGCATCTCGCGAGACCACAGGTTTACTTAAAACGCATCTTTCAACTCTCGAGCTTCTCAAACGAAAACACAAACAAAGCTCATACGTTTACATATTGAAAGAAATCTCAGTCTCAAATCGCGAAAACCTTTTCGATGCTCAAAATAAAATACAAAACAACACGTTTTCCTACTACGGAAGCTCACTTGGCCTCCCATTCCGAACGCTTACGTCTGACTCATACTTTGAGTCGTACCCGGGGTGGCCGCGTACCGAAAGCTACTCTGGCTACGGAGGAACAACAAAAGGGCTGACTCACAATCAGCTCCCCCAAGACGTCACGGTCTCCTGCCAATTTGCGTCCTCGCGCCCCGCTTTCAACACAAACTCGATTGACCGCGTCGCTACTCCCCACCTGGTCTCGTCCTGCCACCTTGCGTTTCTTCGAACTGCACGCTGAGCTGTGAAAAGAACTACGGAACGACGAGGAGCTTAACTGCCTCGTGCCCTTTGTCCGCGTCCGTGCAGAACATTCTTCGCGGTCCCCCTTTGACCGGTGGCTCGACCATTTTGGATGCGTCAACATCGTCCTAGACGACCGCATCTTCTTCCTCGCGCCCTGCCCTTTTGGGTTTCTCGCCATTTTTGGCGGCGCTACATTAATTACCGATTTTCGGTCTTTACTGCGCTTCTCTTTACGGCGCTTTCTCTTTGCACTCGCTTTCATGTTGCCTCGTGCCTCGTGCTGGCCGGTACACATTTTGTCGGCCCGGATCGGCCTCTTACCCGCACAGTCTGAGTGATTTACATTTAAATCTACTCTCACTTTGCCTCGACTGGCGGACAGCTCAACCGACTCTGGCACAATGCAGCAGGCTTTACTCGAGTAAGACAACTCGCACTCTTGCGAACTGCCCTCTGCTACATTGCCCAGCTCACGCTGTGCATCGGCACACAGCCCGTCGGTATCGATCGCTGTCTCACGCGCACAGTCCGAATGATTATTAACTGAACCATCCCTCTCTAGGCTATCTAGACTGGCGGAGAGCCGCACCGATCCCTGAACAATGCAGTTGTTTTCTCGTGAGCTACGGAGCTCGCCACCCCGAGAACTATTCTCAACTGCATCGTCCAGTTCGCACTTCACTTCTGCACGCAGATCTGGCTTGACATGGGTGCTCGCGTCTGTCGCGTCGACAGTACCCTTTTCCTCGCTAGCAACCTCGCTAACATTACCAGCGACGCACACGCTCGGTAACTGTGCCAATTTGTTCGCAGCTGGCCTAGCTGTCTCCACAGTCATCTGTTGGCACAGCACCTCGTCGCTCTCCTTTATTGCCACTAAGGCATCGTTAGCAGCTAGCCTTTTCCCTTTACCTATGAATCGGCAGCCAATCTCACAGGCACTACTCTTCTCGTCGGCTTCTGGCGAAAGTCCGCTAGACACTTCCTCATTCTTTCGCTCTGTACTACCTACAGAATTCTCAGACAGCCGTTGTCTCTGTGCCAATAACTGATCACAATACTGTAGCTCTTTGATCAGTGCTGCCTTCTCTCTCTCAAACTTTTCCTCTCGCTCCCGTTCGCGTTCATTCTCACGTCCGTGACGCTCACACCTAAGAGTAAGTTCTTGAAGCTCCTGCTTCCGTTCATTCTCGCGTTCTTCACGCTGACGCTCACTCCTAAGCTCACGACGCTCTCGCAAACGTACACGACGCACACGCTCCCGTGGCTCCTGTATCACTTCCCAAGCAAGCTCAATGCTTTTGTCATCATTGCCACTATCATTAATCGCCTTTATGATAGCTGGCGTTTCCATCCGTTCGTCCGCCTCAACTCCCAAATCGTCGCACACCAACAACAAGTCTAACCTCGTCAACCTTCTAAGATCCATGGCAGCTGCCCCGACAGGTGGTTAAAACTGTTTTCCTTAATTAATTTGTGCAAACACACAATGCAACAAACCCCCGATTCCCAGAACTATCAAAATTGAACACACAACCTTTGAGTCTGGCGAATCATAAGGAAAAAAACCACGCGCTCACTTACGGTTGCAGCACTCTGCCATCCGGTTCATTTGTCCGCTGTTCCCGGTTCCTTCCGGACTCCCTGGGTCGAAGGCTCGCTCCTTCTTCGATACTCCCAGTCTCTTCGGACCTCTTTCGACGAAGGCTCTCTCTTCTTCGCTCTTCCCGGTTCCTTAGGATCTCTCTCGACGAAGGTTTATCTGTAGCGCTGCCACCAGCTGATGCATTCGGAGGCGATCCTACCGCTGCCAACCAGATGTAGGGTTTGGAGGACGGACTTCGCGGATGAAAACCCAAACTTGGGAGGAATTTATTCTACATTATTTACAAGGAGGGTGAGCGTCAATTAACAGTCGTACAGACATTACGGGCCGGCAGCAACTCGGACGCTGCGGCCCGCGGCAAGAAGTTCGAGAGAGGTGAATCAGGGAATCAGGGCATGTCCCAGAATCCTCAGGTCTCTCTGGAAGGCTTCTTATAAACCCTTCGAGCACTGCAAGTCACGTCATGTTTGACCAATGGGAGAGTCCACTCCGATGACGCCACTTTCAGCCAATGGTAGGCGCCCGTGTCGTGGTGTCACACCTGGCGGCTTGCTGCAGTCTTGCATCGCAGACTGGCAATGCACTTCGAACAAAGAGAAGGGGAGGGCTGCACCTGCTTCATTGTCGGATGCCCACCTGCTAATCCCGGCGGCGCACGAACTTGTTGGCATGTAAACTCGTTGCCTTAAACTTGTCTGCTCGGCCGCTTCTCTGGAATGCGCTTTCCTGCTTCTGCATTCCTCAATTAGCTGTGCTGCAATCCGATGTGGTCTGGGGAACTCGAAGTAATCGCAGGAACCAGCTCCATATCTAACACTGCTGGCAATTAATAGAAGAAAACCATCTGTTCCTTTACAGACGGAGGTCGCACATTGACCAGAGCAGGCCTGGCCCGCCATGACCGGGATATATATGGTCTAGGATGGTAATATCAGCCTCTATACACCCTGGCGATGGCTCGGCGGTGTGTAAGCTGCAATTGTGCTGATGTGCGTTGCGCACACAGCTGCGCGAGCGCGCCATAACACCGCGCAGACAACAAGACAACCAGGAGAGAAATGCCACTGCACACATCACGGCCTCATGTCACGATATACGAACGGTAACTTGTGACATCGCTGCCCCACCACCGGCCCCCAGCTCTTTGGACAAGTGCCAGCTGCATGGGAATCCTGGAAATGACCAACACAGCAGGTAGCGGTCGTACAGAATCGCAACGCAGATGCGGAAAGCATGCGCCTATTGCGTTGCATTCTCTATCTCTATTTGTTAGGATTCTTCCCGCTGCCGCTTGCCATGCCACCATGCAACACGGTTCACGCTCAGACGTGTGCGTGACGCTCCGTTGTCAGCGAGGCTGAGTAAACGTACCACGTACAGCCTTTTAAACACGGTTATAGCCGTTAACGCGCATCCTCGTAGTTTCGTATAACAGCAAGAGGCCCGTGGCGCACAGGCTTGCACGTATTGGTATTTCTTTTCGCTATTTATGAAGGTAGCAACGACGTTGCTAAAATCTGCAGTGGAAAATTAGGCTTAACTTCAGCGAAAGGCGTCGTGTTGTACGAGTTGTAGCATGACAGCTTCGCGCCGCAGTTACATATTTCTTTAGCTCTTGCAAAATTAATTCCGAACTCACATTTAGCAAGCCGAACATCGTCATAACGAAGCTGCATCTTACGCCAAAATATTTTCGTTTTGTCGAATATTCGCTATTAGCATGCATTCGTAACACGCCTATTTCGGCGAAAAAAAAAAACAAATAAATGATATATGTCTACTTCGATACGTGCGAAAATTCGTTACATCCATCTTCCTTACATTGAGGGTCGACCGTGTTTATTTAGGCCAAATTTCCATTGTGGCACGCATTAATTATTTAGGGCGAAGAGCGCCGGGGCGGCTTGCACGAACAGTTATAAGAAAAATAATAACGAATTTTAGAACGCGTTCTAAACGAATTCTAGTGCGGAGTAGGGGTTGCCTACGGAACATTTAAGAATGCGTTCTTAAATTCGCTATTATGTTCGTTATTAAATGTTCGTGCAAGTTAAGAGAAATGAAAACTAGAACCTTTATAAAGGCTAGTACGTGTTTAGAGTGTTAATATGAAAGAAAGGCTTTAACAAAGCCACTCCTTCCACCTGCCTCCAAGCTGAACGCAAGTGAGCGTATCCAGCAAATCGCGCTTCTTCTTACAGAACGTGATCTTTTTTTAACGAAAATACAAAGAAGGGGATGGCGAGCAAGGGGGTTGGGGGTGCAGAAAAAAGATGGAAAGAAACTTAACGTCCCTCCTCACGTCGTCCTTAAAAGAAAAAAAAAAGAAAAAGAAGCAACGAAGGGAATTATGGATATACAACGTGACTGTGACGTGACTTAACGAGAAGCCTTCGAAATCAACGACGTATCTGGACTCTAGCAGACCGTGAACCTTGTTGTAGTTATATTACAACGGCGCAGCAGCGCTTAATCCCAGAGAGTACGATATGTCTCTACAGAGCGCAAAGCTCACTCGTATTCGCGAGGAGAAATAATAGCGCTGCGCACCAAACCCCTCAGGCGGATTTCACCTGCGGAGACAGAGTGTTCTTAAAGAAAGACAAAGGCTGTCGAGGAATACTGACGCTCCGAATACTGAATACATAATCCTCTTTAATGAACAGACGTCACAAAGAGACCATCAAAAGACTCGCCTTCGCCCTTTCCCTCTAAGAAAAAAAATAGAAGTGACGATAAAAAAAAGAAAAGAAACATTGTCTTTCGATCTTACCGTAAGCTTGCTGATCCTCCATAGGGTCATCTGTGTCTTGCGCCAACTGGTATATGGCGCCCGTGCCTATACACAGCTGACAGCGTTCTGCAAACGGCGCCAGTGAGAAACTACGGCAGCTCAAAACGGAACAGCTGCCTACAGCCAATGCGCTCCTCGGCCGCCGTATAGTCACAGCGGAACATAATACAACTTCCGACTCAGACGCGATCGATAAGAAACCAAGATCTTTCGGAGTGTTCCGCTTGCAACTCGTTTGAGTTTCGAAACTGCAGGAGCACGCGATCCAAAGCACGCGAATCGCACGCAACGAAACGATGCATACGTCTACCAGTTCCTCGTTCTCGCGCGCTCTGGCAAAGAGAGAGAAATAAAAGTGCGCGCGAGAGACGAGACACGACCAGTGTTCCGTGTTCGAATCAATCCCACTCTACTATACTTCCTGCACGTGACCACATTTACATATGTAAGTACACGTCTGTCTATACTGCCACTGCGCGCAAGCGTTGTCTTCATGCGAAAATGATCCGACAGCTGGCGAAGCCACGCACTCGCAATGCGGAGAAAACGTCCAGTCGCTGCTGCTTCAGAAGGACCTTGTATCGCGCAGTTTTCTAACGCCGGATATGTGCATTTGAATGCCCACTACTTTACTACTTTTATTATTAATTTTTTTACATTTCAGTTTTCAACAAGCTGCCCAACAAACTCGACGAGCTATACACTCACGGACAAATTTTCTCGGCTATAAAGCGCAAGCTATAGGCGGGGGGGGGGGGGGGGGGGAGGAGAGCGTCTGCACGTGACTGTATTTGTACGCAATTAAGTCAGGTTGAGCCTGCGACACCGGTTTTGGTTTCTCCGACCTCGCACAACTTCTTTACTTCAATGAAGGTAGAGACATTTAACTCGGCGTGAATCAATCAATGTGTGTACACATCCGATATGTACCGAGTTCAAAAAAAAAAAAAAACAAGTAAGCAACGCAGCCTGCGTTGGAGCCCCGAAGCGGCCTGGTGACCTTGACGCCTCGGTCTTGGTTAGGACCAAGGAGGTAAAAAAAAAAAAATGCTGGAGTGGCAGCTTTCGCAGTTTCTTACCAGCACAGGTGATCAAGCCAAACTTTGCCTATACTACTACTTTGAAAGAGGGCCATAACAGCTGAAAATTTGCTCACAGCTCGGTACCTTTTGTTCAGTTATTGTAAATGCTAGGCTAACCGGAAAAGAAAAGTTCGCGGATTCTGGCTAAAATGTTACCTTTGGCTGCGTGTTGATACCATGATCTGCCATAACATTTGACAAGACGTTCAGGCTTCCTTCTAAAACCAGTGGCAAAAAGAAAGACACCGAAGGATATATGTGCGCCAAAATCAACCATCCTAACAGAACAAAGTGGGTAGAAAGCGCTTCGTATATTCCCCGATATTCGCTGACGTTCTTTCGTGCCTGCGGTAAGATGGCGGCGGCCCGGCTTCACTTCTGAGACGTCGGCTCCACTCCAGCAACTTTGTCTAAAGCTCCCTGGTTGCTACAACCACTTGTTTGGTGGGCTTCGTTCCTTCGAGGAATGCGCAAAAACGTGCGACGGTCTCGAGTGTGCGAAAACTCTAAAGGGCAGACTAGAAGTACAGCAGAAAACTAATAATAATAATAATAATAATAATAATAATAATAATAATAATAATAATAATAATAATAATAATAATAATAATTGGGGTTTTACGTGCCAAAACCACTTTCTGATTATGAGGCACGCCGTAGTGGAGGACTCCGGAAATTTTGACCACCTGGGGTTCTTTAACGTGCACCTAAATCTAAGCACACGGGTGTTTACGCATTTCGCCCCCATCGAAATGCGGCCGCCGTGGTCGGGATTCCATCCCGCGACCTCGTGCTCAGCAGCCGAACACGATAGCCACTGAGCAACCACGGCGGGTAGAAAACCAGTAGGTGACTTGTGAACGCTGCTTATACTTCCAAGTTAGGTGCTGGAAAAAGAAGAAGAAGAAGAAGAAGATATTGTTTTCTCTTTTCCACCTTAAGAAAGGCGAACAAGACTGCGGGCCCTACTTCCAGCAGCGGCGAAAGAAGCGCGCTTGGGGCTCATAGCCTTCGCTTCATAGCCTTCGCTTCATAGCCAAGAAAAGTTATCCGCGAGCACAGCAGCTTCCAATTCGTGTGAGGCGCACTTGCAGTGTTGCACGACAGCGCGGCGATGTGCGGTGAAGCAACCGGGACGTTAAGTCGTCGCTTCGCTCTGACGTAAGTTCACGCGCAAGGCGGGTGCGGCGCGACAATGGGGAATCGCTATTAATCTTCGCTGTCGCGTCTCAGCCGGAGGAAAGAGAAGAGAAACGGGGTAGGAGGAAGGCGGGGAGAGTGACGGTGTACGAGCGTCACCTGAAGCGTTCGGTTACCCGTCGTGCACCTAGCCTGAAACGTTTTCCGCAGGAAGGAGACGGGCGGCTGCTGTGCGCGCAGCAGTTTAGCGATTTTTTTTTTTCGTACGCGGTTTATGCAAGATCCTCGCCGTTCGAGTGTCAAGTTCCGAGTCGCGCGGCAGGAGGATCATTCCGTCGGGAATGCGACCAGACAGCGCTAGGTGAACCTGCTGTCGAGGGGCGTTAATGGGACTCGCGTAAACGATGACGTTTGAAATGCGATATGGCGACGTGCCTTGCAGAGAAAACGTGAGATGTATAGCGTACAGCGCAGCACTCGGTTCTGATTAATGACGAAAGCAAATGAGAGCCGCCGAATTTCCGTATTAAAACCAGGAAATGTGCTTTCGGGAAGAATAAAGTCTAAGCGAGATATTTAGTATAATGAAGGGTGTATAAGCTGTCCAAGAGAAATGACTACACAATTTCTTTCTTTTTTTTGTTAGCTTATGCACCTGATGATGGGCGATCACATGGTGACATCTTACCCTTCTGACGTATCAGTATTTGAAATGAAATAAATGGGCATCGACAGCAGATCGTAACGAATAAAGAAGGCTGAATGTCAGTCCCGACGTAAAGCGCAACCCGCGGGACCGCAAGGTTGTCGAGGCTTTCCGTTTCAAACACGTGTGGCCTCTCTCGATCCGCATAATTATGATATCGATCAGAAACTGTCGCACTGAGTCGTCCCATGTGAGAGCTCTGCCAGTGACCTCGTTAGTATCTGATGCGATTGTTCAATTTGGCAATCAACGCTTCTCGTATGTATGTATGTATGTATGTATGTATGTATGTATGTATGTATGTATGTATGTATGTATGTATGTATGTATGTATGTATGTATGTATGTATGTATGTATGTATGTATGTATGTATGTATGTATGTATGTATGTATGTATGTATGTATGTATGTATGTATGTATGTATGTATGTATGTATGTACGTACGTACGTACGTACGTACGTACGTACGTACGTACGTACGTATGTATGTATGTATTATTATTATTATTATTATTATTATTATTATTATTGGTTTTTGTTATATTCGCAGCCTATTGAGCATTTTTCAGCATGTCTCGAGAAAAGGGGTATTGGCGAGTCCTGCATGCAGGCACTGGAAACCTCCCTAAACTCATGTTACAACGGAAACAAACAAACACTATCCCTGCAGGCATTCGCGGTAGCGCGCCGGACAGGGATAACATGTACTTTGCATATGGTCGTTTTGCGCATTTCGCAAAGCCATCCTCTAAACGAAGCAGTTTCGTATCTTCATTCTCGGGGCGCCAGCTCCTACAGAACAGTGCCTTATAACGGCGATCACGTGACAGGCAAACACTCAAGTCTCGGCGAGATATGCGTATCTCTCGCGACGAGTGACAACCAAGGCGAACGCACCGAGCCGACGGTCCTGAAGCCACGATTTCACAAATGAATTTACAACACACAGATTTGGTTTAGCGAAGAACAAACTTTAATAAAATTGATAATAAATACAAGGTGGGAGTTGGAAATAGATCTATTTGTCAGGGGAAACCCAACCAAGCGACATCATCATTATGAATATCAGCCTAAATCGATCTCCACTGCTAACTATGGTTTAAAAAAAGAAAAGGCCTTTAGCAACATTGTTACAAAAGCCACTACCGAAAACACAGAAGCGTAGCAGCGACGCATACAACTTTATTTTTTTCCTCAAGATAGATGAAATGAAAGCCCTTTCATACATGCAGCATTTGCACTTTGTTATTATTTTTCCTTCACCGTGATGGGCAATCTTATCAGCGTATACTTTCTCTCCACCGTTGAAGCGTGTAGAACTATCCTTCTGTACCCCGTATCATCAACGATGTCATACGGCGGCGGTGCTGTTAGATGTATTACGTGTTTGTCGCGCATACTTCAAGCGCGAAAGCAGAAAAATGAAAGCTCCGAGACGTCGTCAAAATTCCCAACGCCGTGCTTGAGAAATTGCGCAGGCTTATAGCGTCGGACACGCAACAACTTCGGGAGAGAGCGCCGGCACACACGGGCGGCGCTTGTTCAGCGTCCACGACCGTCTCGCTGGCAGTCGATTTCTCCCATGGCACGACGAAATTTATTAACTCACACTATACGAGACGTGACACGGGGTAAGAAAGGTGAAGTGAGGGTAGAGAGTCTGATGGAGGGAGGAGCTCGATCGAGGCCCCGCAGAAGCCGGAGAGAAGAGCGCGAAAAGGTGGGAGAGGGTGTGACGCCCCGTCAATTTACTCCGCTCCCGCGCCAGGCAACAAGGCAGGGCTGCGGCTTGTCACCGAGATTGACGCGACCGCCGCAGTCGCTGCGCGAGCACCCGGCTCCAGCGGCCGAACGTTGCCGGACCGCGACCCCTCCTCTTAACAGCACACTGACAGGCCCCGCAGTATATCCTTTTAAAGTAATATTTAAGGGGGCGCGGCACGCGGTGACCTTGCTCGCAAGACAAACTCGCACACCAACGAGAGCAGGCAAAATTGCGAAGTGAGAGAGAGAGAGAGATGGGGAGAGAGAGGGAGAGAGACGCGAGGGATCTCTGATTGCCCCGAACGACCGGTCCGTACTAAGCCTTCGTCCCCACGCCTCGCTGCCAGCCTGCATGCTCCACGAGTGGATCCAGCGCGTAAGCGAGACTTCGCCACGCGGATGATGACGACGACCGAAAGCCACGAATGCGTGCGAGAGGGGCCCGAAGCGAGCCGCCATCAACGCGAGAAATTGCCTTTTCCGGGTGATTTCCCGCTGACACTCGCAGATAGCGTGTGTATGCGTGCATATGTGCGTTTTGCTCCGGGGCTGCTTGCCCGCAAGACTTCACGGCGCGCCTTCTGTGTTGTCCTACTCGCTTTTAGTTTTTTTCCTTAGTTCGATCCTTCGCGTTGCTGCTGTTGTTGTTTTTCCACCCGCAAGATCAAAGCTCGAAGTGGGCGCCACGCCGCAGAATGCGCGACGTCGACGTACACGCACAGGCGCGGGGTCGGAGACGTGGAATTTGCGAAGGGAGCGCCGGCTACGCGGGGCATGCACGTCTATCAAATCGCGGGCTGCGTTCCCAAGGAGGGGGGCTTACGTAGCTGGTCGGCCGACCCGAGCGTTGTTTTCTCGACGTGTCAGCGAAACCTGCTTTTGCGGCTGCGGCATGCGCCATGCCGCCGCGGATGATCTCCCGTGTTTCGAGCTGCGGCGAAATGTTCCCGCGACGCCACTCGCTGGAACGAGGAGCGTATATAGCCAACGTAGGCAGGGCTGCAGGCATTTTCCAGCTCGTGCGCCAGCTCCATGCCAATGCGCTGATCGTTCGACCGAGACCTCTGTATGCAGGTGGGGGGTAACCGGAGAGACACATTCGAAGAGTCACAAAAGAATACTCCGCGCACTGTTTCACAGACGTAGCAGAGAACGAGAGTTTTGAGACTTGTGCAGTCCCTGCCGTAGGAAACCCTGAGCTATAGTTTCGAGAACCGCAGAACTCACTTGTTGGTGAAAACTATCCAATTCGGCAGGACCTAGCGCAACATGGCGTGCATTTAGACCGCAGTGGGCAGTGACATGCCTGACCGCAGAGCAAGCAGCCGGTAGACTAAAAAAAAAAAAACGGGTTGTGCGTGGCTCGCGAGCCGCAGTTTCGACCCAGGTTGCTAGAAGCTGTGTCCTAAACACTCCAGGAACTTGCGCTACCGGTTATTTACGTTGGCCGATGACTGCTTGCGTTTAAGGCTTGAGAATTGCAACAAAAAGAAAATTGATAAATTGAATTTGATTTGGAAGAAAGAACAAGGGACGAGCACTGCCCCAGCAAGCTCCGCTCCTAGCTCTGTGCGTCGCTAACTTTAAACTGTATAATTTTCCAGGCCACGAGTGAGTTCCAACTATATAACCCGACTTTCTTTGTCACTCTTGTCACTGCGCCTTCTAAGTAGCAATTGCCTCTCATACAGTGACTAACACGGGAATATGCAGTCGCCGCAGTTTATACAGTGTAGCTGCGACTAAGGGTAGCGCGCGTCACAGACCAATGCGCAGGAAAGAAAGTCATGCCGCGAGCGATTACGCTAAGAGATCTGCTAGGAAGGAACTTGAGTTGTAGACAGAATTCAAATACCAACACAACTCCTATAGTCATCATTAAAAACACCGGCCATGCGCGCCTTTTTTGTATCCTCGTCAGTCGAGGTACTGTAACGTTTAAGTAAAGAAAGAGAGAAATAAATAAAAGGGAGAAGTCGCCCTAAATGTCAAACTTAGTGATTTAGCTAGTACTTTTGCTTGCTCAAAGGTCGTTCGTGGCTTGGCTCGTAAATTACGCATTGCGCATAAATTAGCCATTGCACTTTCGAGATGTGGAAAAGTGGAAATGGTACTACGAAGTGGAAACGGTACTCAGAAAATACGTGAAAGAAGGCATTCTCTACATCACGTTTAGCCAGATCGAACCTTAATCGGAGAAAACACAGTTGTGGCGTTCTCGGCGCATTCAAACTTAATCCATAAATAAATAAAAAAGAAACAACCGTTTCGAAAGATTAGAATATCCGAAGCTTTAGATGGTCCTCTTATAATTGCATTGGAAACGCGTTTACGAGGCCCGCGCTATCTATACTAACACCGAAGCATCGCGCGGTTTCAGAAGACTACGCCCGAACGCAGGGCTTCGGCTATGCCTACGCGTCCAAAACGAGATTTCGTTTTTTTTTTTGGGGGGGGGGGGGGGGGCGCAGAGCAGGTAGACGCTTATACGCGAGTGCGGCTCCCGGGACAAACGAGGCAAATCCTCCGTCAGTAATATACCGCCGCCATGCGCCCAATTTCGCGAAGTGCGCTGCTGCGGCTGCGACCGACCGCCGAACGACAACAGCAGCACCCCACACGGGGGAAGGGGGGAGGGGGGGGGCGACGTTTATCCAGGCTGTACTAAGCTTCGAGAGCCAGTTTGCGAAATTCGGTTCCCGTTCCAACGAGCAGCGTCGCCGGCAGACAAACCACTCCGAGAAAGCGTAACCTGGGCACAAGGAGCGCGCGTGTACTTGTGTTTGCGCAAAGAAAATGAAAAGAAAAAAAATGACGAACAACACCGTTGGAAGAAAGTACGTGCTGTTCTGCCTTCACCGCACGCTCGGGGAATCCGAGCCGGAGAAGCATCAGAAGCACGTATAGGTATAGTGCGCTAGGCAAGACGCCAGAGGAAAAAAAGAAAGAAAAAAACAAAGGCGAGGCTGAGAACGATGCACTCACGAAGACAAAGAAGAAAATGGAAACGCTCTTTCGGATTCGATCGCTTCTTCTTCAAGCTGGTGCTCTCTCTCTCTCTCTCTCTCTCTCTCTCTCTCTCGTTACGCAGCGCGCCACCGAACGAGGAACAACGAAGCGAACAAACGGGGAGAGACAAGAAACACACGAAACGAACGAAACCGCGCGTGGCAAGCAATCGAGCTATACATGTACAGCGGACGCCGAAAGGACGGCGACCACATTGCGACGAGCCTGTCGATGGCGCCAACGGAAGGGATGCACGCGAAAGGGCGCAGCACCATAACCACCAACACCACCACCACCAGCTAAGCTACGCTGGGCGAAAAGCAAGAGACAGCGCACACACGCACGCGCGGGAGACAAGACGGGAAAGTTGCACAAGGCCGGACGGAAAAGACGCTGACAGGAATGTCTCCTGCCGTATGGGGGTTCGCTTGATCGCGAAATAACAGCAGGAAAGGGGGCGCCATATAACAAGGTGCTCCTGCAGACATAACGATACAAGGGAGAGCGCCCTACAAGACTACACACGCAGCGCCGCCTGCTGCCCTGCTTCTCTTGTCGTTTCCACGTTGGATTAACGCTTTTTGAGGTATTTTTTCCCTTTTCTTTTCCTTTTTTCTTTTTTTTCTTTTTCTTTTCTTTTTTTTTCCGTAAGGCGCGCTTGATCCAACCCCATATTATAAAGTGTAAGCCCACGCAATTATAGCCACACTCGACGTTCCCGGTACATTTGTTTGTCACACGCAAAGAAAAATGCGCCACGGGCCAATTATTTTCGAACGTTTGTGCGAATATCCTGTCACAAAGCCACGCTGGGCGTACATGTTCGCGTTCCTTGAAAGAAAGATAGAAAGAAAGAAAGAAAGGAAGAAAGAAAGAAGGAAGGAAAGGGAACATTGCTGCGGCGCATGTTCAAAGGACGAAGTGAAAAGCATGAAAACTGATTTGGTTCCGGTAAGGGATTGTGCGCTATACCGAACGTTTACGGGCACAACATACTCGGAGCATAAGGAAGCAGCGGATAAACAAAGAGTGATAGTGCTAACGCAGTAGTGCGCTTTTTTTCAACGAGAATGAATTGGTACATCTCAACACCACAAATGCGTTAATTAGACGTTTGCCACAAGGCAAAACACTCGCCCATCCATTAGTGCCTGTCCAGACGTCAACGACTGGGAGACGTCAATGCAGCGTGGACACCAACTTCTGACGAGTCCACAAAAGGGCCCCAACCCCGCCATCACCTGACAGCCTGAACTAAGGATGAAGGGGATTGGGGGCGGGGGGGGGGGGGCGCATCCAATGCAATCGAACAACTAAGGCGACCTAGGATTCGCAAGTGGTATCGCAACGGAGTCGACGTTTGTGATCTGCTACTGGACAGTCATCACATTCTCTAGTCGACCCACCTAGAGAAGACGACGGGATTAAAAGCGGAGACTTTGCGTGCACATAGGGTAGAGGGTCCTGATGTGAACTCGGACGTTCAACTCCTGCCAATAAACCCACTTTCCTTCATTCCTACAACTTCACGTAGCCGTCGATGTGATTAGTAGATTCATTGCGCCGACACCACCCTAAGACGAAACAGAATGCACGGACGGGGGTGGCCGCAAATGAATGTTCAGTAAACAAGAAAAAAAAAAGAAGATAGAGGGAGACGGGGAACGACCACGAACACAGCGAAAGGACGGGCCCCGCCAAATTCATTAACAAGGTTTGCTTTCGCGCGCGCGAAATGAAAAGCGCCACGACGAACGCGGCGAGCCGCACGCCCATTTTCTCGTTTAACAATGACAGCCCCGCTTTCTGTATAGCGTGTCTCGCTAAAAACATGTGACTGCCAAACACACGAGCAGCTATAAAGAATAAGCGGCGCAAGCCGAACCTCACAATATGCTATAAACAAAAAGGTGAGAGACTAATGGGTAAGAAGAGAGAGAGGGAGATGTAGAGAGAGAGAGAGACGCCGTATATGCATGCGAACAGACAAGCTGACACCGGCGGAGGCCGCACACCTAGCCAACAAACACATCTGCGCTCGGTAGACGCGAGCCCAGCGCAAGTGCGCGCCTGCGAGCGAAGCCCGAGCCACTGGCTGTCTGCCTCGGTTCCTGGAAAGCAAGCAGCGGGGAGGCTCGCGGTACGTGCGCGCGAGGGACCGAGCTGCACGCACGCATCGCGCGCTGGCTGCTGATATCGCGCGGCCGCCGTTCCGCGTTCTCGACGACGACGACGAAGCCGCGCAAACAGGGAGCCCAATGGCGCGGCCACGGAAAGGACGCCGCCAGGCGAAGCCATCCGTGCAAAGAGCTCCGGACGAGGGAGCACGCCGAACGAGCTCGCGAGTGGGCGAAACCGAAGGTGCCAGCTCTTCCTGTTTTGCGATCAAAAGCGTGGCAGTTCGGGCGAGTTGGTATGTCATGACTGTTCTAGGCTTCTAGCGCAGCTCGGAGGAGCAAGAAAGGAAGGAGGTAAGGGTAATCAAAGGGAACGGAAAACAGAGTGGGCGGAGCGCGCGCACCGGTGGGTCGCGCGCCCGCACGCGAGCACGCGCTCTCGGGCGACGGTCCCTCGGGAGACGACGCGGCCTGCGGATAGCGAGTCCGTCGCGAACAACAATAGCCGCCACCGGTGGAGGGGAAGAACCTCACGTGCTCCAGCGGCGAACCCGCGGCGCCGAGGAAGAGAATTGCTTGGAAGAGGGATATATCTCTCGAAGGGGTCGCGAGCGGGCTAAATTAAGGCGTCCGCTGCTGGCGCAGCAGGCAGGGAGCGATCGTCCGAGAACGGAAACCTCTGCCTTCTTCACGATATAAGCAAGGGATCGTGTGCCCGGCGGTGGACGTCTGTTCGAAATGCTGACCAATCACCAAGCGCATAAAATAGAGAGAAAGAGAGAGCGAGCGCTAGAGTTTTCTCCTAACAGGTTAACTTCGCCGTGAGAAATTGTGGCACGTATTCAGGCAGCGTTTCCGCATTACTACTGCTTCGGAGGCAACGACGCATTCGGAGGAAATAAGGCAGAGAAGCGTGCGCACCAGAGGACGCGACGACACCTCTTGTCACCGACTCGGTCAATAGTTTCCAGCTTTTGCCAAAAGCTGTCGCGCTGATATGTCACGTACTGGGACAGAGTTTGATCTCGCGAAACGGAAGCCCCGAATGCCACCAGTCGCTGCGCCCGCATTTCACGCGAGCACCGATTTTCCGACAGCCGCTCGGCGTCGTCGCCGCCACGGTCGGTACTCCACCCAAGGGCGCGCGCTCGAGTTAGCGGACCGTGAAATTAACTATCAGGCTAATTAGAGCGCAGTGAGCAGATCGAATGAGTTACACGAAGTTTCGCACCCCGCTTGTTCGTTCTGGCGCACGGGCAGACAGTCCGCATGGGTTACCGGCTTGCATGCAGACGATGCGCTTTTGGCCTTCTCATCAATAAAAGTTTTTCACCACCACCACCACGCGCACAGGACATGCAGGCATCAGATCGAAGGTCTGCGTGTCCGCCTACCAGGCAAGATATGGTTCCATCTCCCTCTCTCTTCCGCGTTGATTTTCCTCGATTATAGGCCTTTCGAGCAGACACAAAGAGCGCCGCGTTAGGCTCTTTGAAACGACCTTTGCTGGCACCATCCCCCCCGTTCCAGTCCGGCAGCGCTGCCGGCCGTCCGGCCCGTCCCGACGGCTGTTCTCGCCTGCAGAACCACGCGCGAGCGGTAATGGTGTCGAAACAAATATCGCTCATGCGGAACGAAATGAGCCCCCGCTGCTGCGCGAGCAGCAGCCACCGCAGTCACGGCCAGAGCACCCGTTCCAAGCGGCGACGAAGGCCGCTTATTTGTCTCCCTCCTCTATAGGTCACCGCGTGCCGGCCTTATTACAGAGAGCCAGCGGGCGGTAACGCGCTGGCTCTCTATGGAGTACACGCGTCTCTCTCTCTCATATATATATACAGACTCCGCCGCTCCCCATCTTTCAAGAACATGAGGGGGGTAGCCGCCGCTGCTCGGTGTCACCGCCCTTCGCAGCAAGTCTCGGGAGCGGCGCATCAATCAAGTGATCTAGACAATCTAGACGCCCGACATGGAAAAAAGAAAAAGAAAACAAAAAAAAAAACGTACGCAGACGATCGACGACAGGGCGAAATCAACGTCGCAGCGGTGCTCGCCTATATAAACGCTGCAGCGTAAAGCTCTGCGGCACACACACAAGCCGGAATATTCTCTCTCTCTCTCTCTCTCTCTCTCTCTCTCTCTCACACACACACACACACACACACACACACACACACACACACACACACACACACACACACACACACACACACACACACACACACACAAACTAAAAATAAAAAAGAGCAGCCGGAGCAGTGCTGCGGGGAACGGCGCTCAACAAGTTAGAAAGCGAAACTTCATTAACTGTGGACCCGGAGCGCCTCGCACGCAGCCGCCTGTCGCCGCCGCCGCAAGGAGAGACGCCATTAGGGCAACGAGAGAACGAGCGCCGGCGCTGCAGACACGCGGAGCGCGCTGGAAACGCCCGCGCTGTCGGGGAGATAAACAGCAGGACGACGTCCCGGCGGCGAGCCTCAACCGAAGAGTAGAAGGCGCCTCTAAACAACCACGACGACAAAACCACGGCTGCGCTGCGGCGAAGGCAGAAATGAAAGAGCCTGGGGGAGGGGAGGGGGAGGAAGTCACGACCGGTAGATATCATCAGCCAGCGAGAAAGCGCCGGGCTCCAAAGCAAAGCTCTGCTGCCGGCGGCAGGCAATCTCGTTTCTTTCGTTATATCGTTTATCTCGCTCGCAGCAATACGCTCCGCCACCTCCAGTTTTTTTTTTCGCCCTGCGCTGGAATGGCTCGACGGGAATTTGCTGGAATGCACACGGCGCCTTCTATATACTACATAATTTATACGCTGCGCTCAGATGAATGCCGTCGGTCTATATACGGAGAGAGGTCGGGGGCTTCTTTTTCACTCCAAGACGAAATGGGTTATTCGCGCAATTCCCCTGCCTATTTGACTCGCGGAGGACAATGCTATAAAGAAGTGTGCGGGTGAGACGTCTCGATTTGCGAGGTCAAGAAAACTTTTTGAAAACGGGAATGATACGAAATTAGTACTTTCGTATATCTCGTCCTACTCTTGTTCTACAACAGAAACGTGAACCGTGCAATCAAAAAAAGAAAAAAAGAAAAAGGAAAAGTAAGCGACAACCCACGACGTCCGGTTAGCTCTTCTATGGAGGCTGCAATGAATGGGACTCGGTGCGGCGAAAGGAAGCGATACATATTTTTTTTTAAGGAAAAGGTTTCTGAAGTACAACGGCACAATTAACTGCACAAGCTGCCCATTTATTTATTTCTACTGCGATACCTACCGCATCGAAAATAATCGTTGTACCTTTTGGTGTTCATTGTGTCGAGCCCTGTTGTACAGTCACTCTGCCGTGCATTCGGAGTGCAGTCCCCGACAAGCCTCGCACTGGCTTAAATTTTAAAATGCGTTTCCAACATCCACTATAAGAAACAAAAAGAACGAACGAACTTGTTCACACTAACTGGCAGGGTGTTTGCAGACACGTAGGCTGGGAAAATTAACTTTACTTAGTGACGCGATAACAAAATCTGGGGGGGAACTACGGTGACGCGTCAACGTGGTCGAAAATGTAGGCCTCAGGAGTCCAGAGCAGTTTCACGGCACGACGCGGCGACACTGGGGAAAAAAACGAAAAAAAAAGCAAACAAAAAACGAGAAACAACGATAATAACTTGACGACACGGAACGCGGCGGCCCCATTCAACACCAGTTCCTCTCTCATCTCGGCCACACGCACGCACGGCGATAACAACGTCAACAACGACACGATGCAGACGGAGAGATCAGGGAAAGGGTTAGGAAAACAGAACGGGAAAAAAGAAAAACAAAAGGAAGAAGGTCACCGCCAACTAGGAAACTGGGTCCTGCCCCGACCTCGCAAGAAGAGCACAATGCCAGCGCCCTGTGTGTGTGTGACGGTGGCCGCTTCAGATGGAGCTGCTGCATATACGGCACGAGGTTCACATCCGCGCGAACTTCGTGCCGACGCTGCACAGCCCTCGCCTCGACTATACATGCGGCCAACATTCATGGCGCCCGTCGGGCCAGACGATAAAGGCGAAAGCAGACGACGCGCTGGCGAGCGCAGCAACTTTTTTCGTGTTGCCTTGCAATTCGCGACCAATAAATATCGCGTCGCATAGTGGAACTACAGAATGCGCATACGAGAGTATTGCAGGAGTCATTGTAACGTTTAGAATACACATGTTACAGAAGCCCCACCCAGATATTTACCGCCTATCTGTTAAACGTGCGGCGTGACCAATCTTTAATGACCGTACTCTGTTGAGACTATATCGCTGTCGCCAAAGGACCGCTGACAAAGACTGTACACTTGCGTAATCTCGAAAGTAACGCCTGCTAATGTACAAAACAAAGTATGTGTAATATACGCTCGTGCAATAAAAATACAAGATATGGATGAAACAAAAGAAACAAGGCGGGAATTGTCATCACAATTTCGCAGCACGCGTCGGCCATAAACGGAACGGCTATAACATATGCCTGTTTCACTGGATTATGCAGAAAGAAACCCAAAAGAACGCGCGCTTGGTGCTCGTCCAAAAAAGAGAAGATTATACGTTAAGTGGCAAGCTGCTCTGTGTCATGCAAACTATCGAGACGAAGATGTAATGATGGGACCCGGACTGATGCTAGCCTTCCACGCAGCAAACAGATACCGTGCTCCCGAGAACGAGAACAACGACGTTTTTTGCCGCACACTATAAGACAAGTGGATCCACCACAGCTTCAGTCGAGTCCCAAACATAAAAGTAAGATAGCGCGGCTTGCAGAATACACCGTAAGACGCCACGCAAACTGCAAACATGCGCCATACAGCTGGAGTATACGTACAGTTAGTGCAACATAAGGAACGCGCAATTCTTAACGTTAAAGACGTTGTATAAGTGCGAGCAGTTGTACCTTCGCTACCGGTCTTTCGCCTCTTACACTGTGTCCCGCAAGAAGAAACTTCCCCGCCCGGCAGCAGCATCGCGTCGTTTCGCTTGACTCGAGGCTAGCGGTATTATTACAGTATCTGCCTTTTTCCGAGAACAACGTTCATTCACTGAGTGCTTCACAACTACATGCATGCATAGCCTGCATTCGTACAGAAAGACAGATGGAATCAATGACGCGCTACAAGGAGACGCGTCACTACAATATCACCCGCGTACTGTAACTCACCGTTACTTTCCTGTATTCACTGACAAAGAAAATGCATAGACATAACTTCTCGCTATTGTGACGGAAAAAACAAAAACAAAAGAGGCGCCGCATGTCTCTTCGACGCCATATCCAAAACACTACCAGAACTACCACGTTCTCGCTTTCAATGGCTATATCTATACATCAGAAAGCGAAGCAATTAACGTCTTTATCAGGAGCAAGTCGACGGGAAGCACGGCCTGCTGCGAGCGTAAATGTCGCGCGAAAACAACAAAAAAAAAAGTTTTGCTCCCAAACAGACAACAATTTAAACCCTCACCCTGCCTTTTGGGAACCACGGTGGCCGCTCATGCCTGCAGTGCGCTCGTTTTGTAAGAAAAAAAAAAAAAACCACACACACGGGAACTGCGTAGATAAGAAAACTGCACCGCAAAAGAACACGGGCTCTCCCGTACCGGCGAGTACAATTAGGCCTGCGTTAAGAAACGCTGATTGACCTTATTTGTTAGGGCTTTCTCTCTCTCTCTCCGCTTCAGCTGCTGCGCAGGCCCCGCAGCAAGCTCATTTGCATCTTGCCAGCCGATAAAGCCCCGTAGCAGTCTGCGAACAAGGACGTGCTAGAAAAGAAATACAGAAAGAAAGAACACCGCACTGCCCTGTTCTCATCGACTCGAGACGGTATCCGCAAAGCGGTCAACGAAACGCAGCAGCACTCATAGGAAATGCAAGCTTCTTGCCAACTTCGTTACCTATTGTGGCGCCGTTCTAAACGTTTTCCACGTTTGAAGGTACGACGACCGAAATATACAAATAAAGAGACCGGAAATATATAAAGAACGAGTAAAGGCCATAAAAAGAGGCCTCTATGATTGTTTTAAAAGAAGTATAGCACACTGAGCATACCGACGACTAAAGACGCTAAGAAAGTGCAGTTACCCAGAAAACGTCATGACGCAAGCGGCAACCAGGCGGGCCTCCCGACACAGAGAAACGACTTGGGAGCACATATAGAAGCCAGAGCCAAAGCTCCTTCTCTCTGCACCGGCCCTTCCTTGAGCACGTTCGCGCGAGGCACAGATAACGCGGTGTCGTTAAGAGCTCTTCAGTTCTACTTCAAAGCTGTGCTTATACGCGTAGGTGCGCCTCCCTTCTTGCCTCTCTTCGCCAATAGCGAACGAACAACGGCCAAGCCCGAAGCGCCGAGAGATATCGATCTAGAGAAAGTGGGAGGGGTATAGAAGCGCATTTTCTCAGGCAAGCAGGTATAGGCAGCTGCCAACAAAAGACAGCGCATAGCACGGATGAATGAACGAACGAATGCGACACTTTAAATCGAGCGTTTCGCCAATTTTCCGCGCGCGCCCTTCCAACCGAAAAAAAAAAGGAAAAGTCCCTGTGCGTGTCTCGAAAGGCGGCGAGTTCTTTGCAATCGCGTCTAATTTGGAACTTGACTGCAGCTCCACTTTTACCATGCTGAAGTTTTCGTGAAGCGTTGCCCCGCTCTGTTAACCCGTGAAGTGACTTTGTCCCGCTCTGTTAACACGTGAAGTGACTTTGTATTGAGGTGCGTGATTTATGAGCGAAAAATTACGCTGCGATTACAAATGTCGCAAGGTAACCGCGTTGCCACTGTATATGGAAATTGCGAGAAAAGACGAGTGTACATTTCCGGTGAGTGACCACTGACGTCTGGCCTAAAGGACGGTCATAAAAATTAAAAATGTCGCGATAAGCCTCCAAGACACGGTGTATGTATAAGCAGCCTGCGCAGGAAGGAGGTCAGGTGCGATCATTTTGCTTAGGCCGTCTGGTGTAGGGTTGGACTGATGGAAGTTGTCTACAGATGATGGTGGAACTTCCGCGTCTAAGAGAGATATCTCGCAGTCATCGATAGGCGAGATATCGACCAGCGACATGCCTCTCTCTATAACCTGTGCGTAGAAGTGAAAGTTGAGGAGGGAGTGCGGTCCGGTTGTCTGCCACGGTGAGCAGGGTGTGCGGAAGGGTGACGTTCCTTTCAAGCGTTACGTGAGCACTCGGACATATCACATAGCTCTGTGGTCTCTCGGGAATACCCCGTACCTCCACCAAAATGACACGGGGAAGAAATAGTCAAGCGAAAGTGTATTCTACAGGTATTTAAAAATTGCAGCTACGTTGGATACACAAGATGGCTGCCCAGAACAGCCGCACGCTTGCTTCGCCAAATTGTCGTCCTTGTTCTAGTCCCGCTATATGCCCCACCACCCTGCAACAATATCTTACTTCTCAGGCCATGAAGTGTAGGCGAAATAAGTAAAGCACCTGTGTTCTCATTTACTGGCACTCAGACGTAGACTACATAGAATCAATATCATTGCATTCGGTTGCACGGATGTCACGAATATAACGAAAGTGTAGCTTGATGTTGACGACTAACAATGCGCATATTGTGCCCTATATAGTCTAGTGGATACATTGCACATTAAACGTTCACGAGCAGTCGCAAAAGTTACCAGTGAAGCCGTTATAACTAGGAAGTGATAGCACTATAATCAAAAACAGGTAAAGACATGTCTGTGCGCTGCATGCTGCATTGACAAGTGTAAGAGGAGACCGCTTGCACTCGGAACATGCTGTCCATGCGTGATATACTCACTAATACATGCAGAAACGATAACTACGACGACTCGTAAGCCAATAGTTTACACAAAGCCGAGGAGCGTCGCATCTTTATGGGGCCCTATTGTTTCTGCTTTATTTCCCTGTCGCCTGCTGAAAGCACATAGCCTTTCCGGTCACGCGAAGCGAGCTAGCCTCGATCGCGAGGCATGGCTAAGCGCGGACGCAATAACCGTGGAAAATGGAGAGATGCGAGACGCGGTCACACCCTCATACTGCGCACTACTCGAGTACACTACGCACTCAAAGCCACAGCCCACATGCGAACTCACGACGTACGCAGGCGATCTGAATGGATGAGGGCACGCCCTTTCACTTCCTGCCCCGTTTCGTCACCACGTGGCCAGTGCACGGTCTCGTGACAACGCGCACGGACGGGCTCGCGCGGCCAGCGGGCGCCACCGTCATCGCCAACACACGCCGCCAGGTCACGGCGCAGCGGGGCCGGAAGGCGCACGAGGGGACCGTCAATCGCGGCCTCCTGCTTTTGTTTGGATGCGCGCTCTGAGCGAAGGGCACGACCGACGAATTACCGGAGCCGCGGCGCAGCGACGCCACCACTGCGACCACGCGCCACGTGACCCGGCCGTAGCTCGAAAACAGAGTGAGCGCGTAAACGCACACAACGGTGCGCACGTCCGGAGGAACGACGGGCCCGCAGAGACAAAAGAAATTGAATTAACGGACGCGGCCCCTCCCCTTTCCGGCGAGTACACGGAAAGCCCGTATAGGAGGGAGACTATAGAGAAATAAATAGCAGACGGCGTTGAGTGCAACGGCACGAATCATGCCGGTCGAGACGCGCCGCCCAGTCAAACTGTCGGCATCGCTGCAACAACGTTTTGCCGCAAACAATGCGCGTGCAACAATGCGTGTGCGGGCGCGGCAACGATACCGCAGGAGGCCAGCGGAGAAGCGCGCGACAAAGGGTAAAGGGGACGTTGCGGTCGTAACGGGGCCCGCCGTCGCAACTGGAAGCCGACGCGGAACAAGTCACAGGGCGCACGCAGCAGCGGGAAATCTTAGCGCAGACGCCGTTGGGGTTCCCGTAACGGCTGTGCATGCATTGCTCGTACGGGATGGAGATCGCTCATACACGGAAGGACCACAAGACGGCTCCTTTCTACGCACATGTCACCTTCGTCGGAGGAGACCTTAAAAAGAAGGAAAGAAAACGAACAAACCTGAAAAGAAACGCGGAGACCAACGCCGACTAAGCGATGAAAGGTTAGTAAAGCAGTACTAATTTTATATACGCTTACAGCGGCGTAATCGGAGGCAGTTTCGCAGTCGCGACAGCGCAGACGTAAAAGAACGGAGAAGTACAAATCCGAAAAAGCGCGCCCTGTAGCTTTCTTTCCTCTGCGTTTCCTCTGTCTCGCCTGTCACATACCAATGGAAACATACCGGCTAGCCCAACTTTCCACCTTGCTAAAGCCACAAAGCCTGACAGGGCCAGCTTACATACCGAGGAACTCTCAAGATGCACATAAACGTTGCATTGTCGGATCAAAATTATCAAAGCGCTGGGTTAATTCACGACTTAACAATATGGCTACACGCGGTACGAGGTCAGAATGCCGATCCGCGTAGAGACCAGCAGAAGCCTCCACCCTCTTTCACCAGCATTCGATGACGAGAAACCAGCGTCACCGAGAGCTATAGCTCAAGCCCAGTGCGTGTAACTATAATACGAACCACGGCATCCTACAGTATATACGTTTAGGAATGTAGTAATCGCACCCGAGAGTATAAGTACAGAATAGTCTAAAGTGCTTTCACGCGGCCTTTTCGTCCAAGCCAATACACCCTCCCTTCCTTCTTTCCTTCGCGACGTTCTCTACTCAAAAGCTTTTCGGAGCCATTCAGGAGACCTCACCGTTCGGAGTCACCGCCGAGGCGCACGGGCACTCACAAAGCGCGAGCTTATCGCTTCATTTTGCGCGATAGCAATCTCTATACGACTCGCTTTAAAACTGCCGCCATATGTTCGCCATAATGCTCCCGCTTCCGCATTAGGCTTTTGTATATCCCAGGTTCGCTTAACGCGGGTCGCCAGATAACTCTCCGCGCGCGCCCACAGCGTTATCCTCGGCTGCATATATACATACGCAGCGAAGATACCAGGCTGTCCAAAGGGAGACTTCCCTCGCCGCAATAAACGCGTTTGTGTTTTTATTAAAGCCTCGTCTAAAGAGCCTCGGTGAAAAGGAGCAGGTCGCTAACGGTCCTCCGCACGCGCGGCGCCGCGTCAAAAGGAGCGCAATCGGACGGCGCTCGTCGCACTCCACCGGCGTTCATTATACCTCGGCCAAAGCGCGACCAATGGATCTGGCACACTTTCAATTCGAGAAAAAAGCCGCCCGCGCGATCACCGCGTCCTGCCAGTCCGAAGGGGCTCGGTCGGTATCCCCTGGCCTTGTTTCGGCCTGCGCGAGCCCTTGCCAGAACTGAGGCTTTTTTTTGCATCTTTTTTTTATTTTACCGCCTGGCTCGTCTTATGTAAACTTTTTTGTACCCTCTCTCTCCCCCCGGTTTCCGCGCACGAGAACGCCCCGTGCAGGCTGCAGGCGACCACTTCCCGTGCAGTCTTTCTCTGTCCGCGCAGTTTACTTTGGGTTGTCATTCCTTTTTAGTTTTAGTTCAATCTATGCCGGATGTTTACTTTCAGCACTGGTAAAACAGCTCGTTAGGGCTAAGCGCCGATGCAGTACAAGGAAACGAAAAAAGATGAAAGAAATGGAGAGCGGGGTGAGTGTTAGAGGCCGCGAAGCGCGCGCCACGATGTAAGTTCGGCTCCCATCGACGTCAAACTACACTTTTCTTTTACTTTCACTCCTCCTTTCCTTTGCTGGGGATGCGAAGATTGACGCATACTTACGCGGTTCAGAAAGAGAGTGAGTGAGTGCGCGCGTGAGACACGCGCGTGCGTGCGTGTGATTCACACACGGGTAAAACACACAGACGCATATACGTACGTGAAATTCGGCGGCCAAACTTCTGACCCTTGTCGCAGCCAAATCAATAAAACCACAAGTATGTGATGTGCGATTCACGAGGCCTTGTCTGCGGTCCAGCCGTTTACAAATAACAGCGTACAGTCACCATCGGTGCTTGTGTTGTGTGTTTTTTCTTCTGCCAGTCGTCGTTCGTGTGCTGCTCTCATTAAAAAAAGAAAGAAAGAAACAGCGTATAGAACTTTATAAGTTACAGAAGCCCGTATACCGACCTACGGCTTCGCAAATGCGCCCTCGCGTCTCTGCTAGCTTTTATAGCACGGTCCCTGTCGCGTCAACCGCATCTATGAATCACGATTCCATGCAATAACAGAAAGAGAGAGCTCGTAAAACACTTTTATAGTCCAGTTGGCCGGTATATTCGCCACAAGCCATACTCGCTTACGCTATTTTCAGGGTAAAACAAGAAAAATGAAAGGTCGTAAACCTGTACGACACTGCTGTGTCGGCCACGTCGTCAATATACGGCGGCGAGTCAATCGATATCGCCGCGTTATGATACTCGCGGGAAGTGGAGCGGGGCCTGCAGGGCAGACGTGGCGGTGGCTGCGCTATTGTCGTTTCTCTTGTTCGGCAGGAAGCACGGGGAAAATAAAAAGGGGGGCGAGGCGGTGGAACGAGGCCGGATAAGCACGCGTTAAACAGCACTCGCATACGTGTGATGGCCACGCCGAGGAAAGAAAAAACAAAAAGAAAGGGACAGAGCCCACGCAATCGCCGGCAATCGGCTAAAAGCAAGCCGTCCCGGCGAGGCGTTGCAAACGGGGCCCGGATGTGCAGAGGGAAGGGAGCGCGGCGCGGTTGCGTGCGCGCACGCGGGCGACTCTGCGGGCGATGTGTAGTTAGCTTCCGAATGAGGCGCGTTAACTCATTTGTCACGCCCGGTACACAAAGTGCAATAAGGTAATTTCACTCTACTTTTGGCACAGACGTCAGCACTCTACAGACTTTAGAGCTATGGCTCTCGTACGCCGCGATGCAGCACAAATAGAGAGCAGTACAAAAGCAGGTGCACTACAGAGGTTCAGGTATTAAAGTTATTTCACTCACTCACTAGAGATGTTCAGGATGCCGCGCCGAAGACTGCGCGACTTATGCAGGCCTCGCTAAGTATAATCGAACACGGCGAATTAAACATGCCACTATAGTGCCCGCCAAATATTGCCCTCAATAAGAATATACGCACCTCTTCTCCTTCTAGTTTATTCGCTATATAAGATACGGTGTCGCACGCATGGAGAGTTTGTCCAGTTTGTTGCCTTCTGTTACATCATATTCATTTAAAGGGTTCAGGCAGCGAGACTTTTTCCAGTACAACGCAAAGTCTATGCGACGGCCTGGCAAGCGAACTCGTAGCAATGTCCAGGTCGAGCTTGCACCAACAGCTACGGCCGCAGGTGGGGCGGGCGCGGCGGGCGGTGGTTGCGCTGATGGACTTCTGGACTGAGGAGTCTGCTCACCGTCGAGAGAAGACCACATTCTCCACCCGATCCTAAGACCACTTCCTCCACCGAAGTTAAATGCTAGTACTACTAAAGATGAATGCTTCCATCTTTATGCTTCTTAAATGTAGCTACCTCTAGTTGTACTCATTGATGATCACTGGCTCAACCATCTTGAATACCTCAGCGTTTTCGTGAGCTCAACCAATGATCACGGACGTACGTAAATTTCAATGCCTTCCCGGAGAGTCATTTACTGCAGCTGTATACATATTATATTTATGAAGGCGTGTGCACACCTTCATACATATTTATGAAGGTGTGTGCGCCATATATTCTCCGCTTTCTCGCCTTACGTTATACCATGATCACCTCAGAAGCGTATATTCTCGCGAGATCAAAATTACCGCTACCATGAAAGCCCCGTGCGCCCTGCAGAGAGAACATAAATAATGCGCATGTTTCATTCCTGAATATATACATAGCCGCGAACGTTAGCAAAGAAATAAAAAAAAAATTGTTGCGTATTCACCACCGAGTTTGAAATTTTGGTGAGGAATGTTGGGGTTTTATGAGCAAACATCATCTATAGGCCTTTCCATTCACGGACGCTTGCATTTATTGCGAAGAAATTCCGTTTTCTTTCTCGGATTCCTGTGCTCCAAATACATTTGCGGTTCGACACACATAACAATCTTCACGTTTTACTACTACAGTCGTAAACGTATGCCCATATGCCTCCGGCAAACAATAAACATTGAATTGAATTTAATTTGCCGAGGTAAGGCGAATGCAAGAGATACACGAGAAGCCTCTGGATCCGTAGAATCGTGTCATGGATTTATGTGTAAGAAGCTGGCTCTCATGTGTTTACTTCGTAAATATAATCCGTCACTCTCCCTATCTACATTTCGCTTGTTAGACCTGCTTTGAGTGAATTAAATCTCCAGTCACTGGGGAATTTCACTGACGCTAAGCCTGCATCCAAAGCCCTCACTAAGCAAGGGGGGATTTTTCCAGCTCACGCAATTCCCGAGTCACGTTTTTTTTTTGTTGTTAACTTTCAATTCCAGTTCGCAGTGAAAGGCACAGACACAAACTCTCTATAATGCTTCTTTCCCTCACCTATTCTTCGATAAATGTTCACAGTTTTCCATCGAGACACGTTATCAGGGACGACTCGCTTTATGAAAAACACCGTTCAGGATACCAGAGTGTCCATGATACCAGAGGCACATCAAGCGACGTTAGAGGACCGTTACCCCGCGGTAACTCGCTCCTAAGATAAATACGGGCCCCTATATAGCAGCTGCGGAGCAGTGGGCTGCGCGCACGCGGGAAGGCTCGGAGCTTTGGCCGGCGCACATTTCGTCCGGAGACGGCCGGGTGCCCCCCCCCTCCTCTGCGGCCCTTCCGACAGGCAACCCGCGGCGGAGACTCGAAATTATTCACGACGCGGCCTGAGCTGGCCATTAAATATTCGCCACCACACGCTGGCATCACGCACTTAGCGGCCGCGCCGCGCCGACGTCTCCTTTTGCGTTTCACCGCAGATGCCGCCGTTTCCACGCCCAACTGCGTGCTTTCAACAAATTCTCCTTGAGAGGGGGACAAAAAAAAGAAAGGCTGCTTCGCCACGCTTATACACACCGCGTATACGTGCTATAATAAAGGCGCTGCGAGGGGGGATGCCGAACGCAATTTAAACTACGGTCGCCTTGGGCGGATTCGCCCATAAGTCTGAAGTTATATAGGCCGCGAGTCGATTCGTGAAACTTGTCTGGCGTAAGTGACAGCAGCGCCAGACCCGGATAGCCCAGTGATCGCAGGAAGCACATCACAGTTCTTTCTCTTTTTTTTTTTTGTTATAGGAGATGCTACTCGCGTTCACGGTGCCATATATAATAATAATATTTGGGGTTTTACGTGCCAAAACCACTTTCTGATTATGAGGCACACCGTAGTGCAGGACTCCGGAAATTTTGACCACCTGGGGTTCTCTAACGTGCACCTAAATCTAAGCACACGGGTGTTTTCGCATTTCGCCCCCATCGAAATGCGGCCGCCGTGGCCGGGATTCGATCCCGCGACCTCGTGCTCAGCAGCCCAACACCATAGCCACTGAGCAATCACGGCGGGTTGCCATCTATAACCGTCGTTACGGGTACAGTATAGAACCCCGCATACTGTGCGTTACTATAGCCAGGAGGCGATGCTACAACACACGGTGTCGAAGGCGCGTGAAATACGTGTTCTAACGCTGCCGTGGATCGGCCAAGGCTTCGTTTATCGAGTTCAAGAACGCCATAAAAGAGGCGGGCGCCTGATGCTGTTCAACAGTCCACGCTGCTGGTGTCGGCAGCAGTCGTAGTAAAGCAGAAACTGCCACAACGTCAATCTGGCCAGTGCGCGGTACCTACATGGCTCGTGACTAGCGAGAGCCTCGGCTTCTACGCTGCTTGGCCAGCTATACTAGGCTGCAAGCGCTCTCAGTGGCTGGCCCCTAACGAATCTTATGCGCAAGAAACACTCTGCGCGTCTGGGCCCAGACCTGCAGAGCCGCTCGTAAGCAGGAATCGCTTACGATTCGCTGGTGGGTACTACCACCAGCGAATCGTAGCAGCTGTAATGAAGAAGATGTGCTTTCCGGTCGTGTTTTGAAATAGCAGGGAGAACAACGGCAAATCGTTCTTATGAACGAAAAGCACTTCTCAGAAGAACAAAAAAAAAGCAAAAGCTCTTGAAAATTGTGCCGCTGGTTCTTGATTATTACGTGAAAGAAAGTGACGAGCCGCACGAATGGCAGGATGGCTAACGGGAAGGGGGGGGGGAGGAACTAAAGAAAGGAAAAAGAAAACAAATGCGACCACCTTTTTCTTATATAGAGATACCAGTTCAGTAGGGCGCAGGTGACACAAACATCCCTACACAGCTGCTCCATGTAGCCACCTATAAAAGAGCCACCGCGATATTGCAGTTTAATACGAGTGATTAGTAACAAGAAACATGTCTATTATAAGGCTCCTTTTTGTCGATCATTACATTTAGATCACGACCCAGCGCCCTTTCAATATGAGATACCAGGGCCCGAATTACACGTGGATTCATACATTCAATTTTGTGCGACGTAATTCCCGTCACGAGACTTCATTGGGGCGGCAGGCATCCTGTAAACCGGCTTATCCAATCAACGAGTCCTGTAACTTATATATCCTCAGTGATCCACCGCGAATACGGCTCCAAGAGCCCAGAAGAGGGTGAACTCCCGCTGTACGGAGCAGATGATGCCGAAGCAGGCAGGTAAAAACTCACCTCCATCTCAACGGGTGATCGCCCCGCGGCAATCTTGCGCCAGATGCCTCAGCTGGCTATCTTCCTACAATCCCACCAAGCGCGGGAGCGTACGGCACCCGTTCCCGTAGACTCGTCGTCGTCGCACATCGGCGTCGTACCTCACCAGAGAGTTGGCGTTCGCGGGGGCACATCGTAGAGATTGACACGCGGGCGTACCAAGGCAGCAGTCAGCACTGCCTCAAATGCAGGAGAACACCACAAAACAGACGTTGGCGTACGTGCGTGCTCGAACACAGCAAACGCACTTGCCGAACGGGGCTTCCGAAGGAGTCAGCGTCTCCGCACAACTACGCTTCCGTCGCGCTGCCGCACTTTCGGTTTCCGCTGACGAAACAACATGCTCCTCCAGATCGCCTGGCAGATAGATCAATCGGGCAGGCAACGGGACGCCAGGCGAACAGAGCCGACACAAGTGCCGCTTCCGACGGCCCACTGGCGTGGGCAGAACTGCTTCTCGAGCAATTCGCGACCAACGACGTAGCGCAGACGAAGGGAGCGGCGAACACAAAACAAGCGAAAGGGTCGTCTCCAGCTGTTCAGCGCTCGACGCAGAGACGCAGGCGCGCTTTCTTTCCGCGCGGTGTCCGGCGAAGCGCAACGCGGCGGCGTTGCCGTCGGTGGCGCCACAATCGCGACTACGGCCGCCGACCGCCGCGGGGCCATTCGCAGCGCGGTTGAGCGGCGCCGACGATAGATGGGGCTTGCACCGAAATAGCGGCCAGAGCGTGGCCTGCGGGCGCCATCTGGAACCGCCTCAGAGAACCAACCGACACCGACAGGAATGCACTTAACTGGCAGCCAGTTGTCACGAATTGAACAAGACGGCAATTACTCCGCGTGCTCCAGGAAATTGGGTACACTCTACTTCAAAGCTGTGACGAACCTCTTGGGGCGTGAGAACGAATGTTTCGCACTGAAAGAAGCGAACCGTGCACAACGTGACGCCAGTTGAAAGTCGCATCGTGTGTTTGTGGCATGCACGAGCCGTCTCCACGAACTCGCAGTGCTCTCACCAGGTGGCTTAGTTGTCTCGGTGACTGTTACAGGAGGCGCGCACTTTAACTGTGAGAACAGCACGACGGGCCGTCTGTTTACT